>NC_087205.1:21659261-21679261 GCF_015104395.2 Macrobrachium nipponense | reverse complement strand
TCTAAGGTGATGACAAACCTACCTGTTAGACAAATGATGAGTCAGGGATCATTCTAGAGGCGACCGATGTAAAGGACTGATAAAGAGAGCCTGCAAATGTTGCTCCGTCCACTGCGACAGAAATTGAGGGATCAGATAAGCCACTTTTGAGGTGTCTTTACAGAGCGAATTAAGGCTGCTGGGAGTCAGTCCTCGGCGAAAGTCTCAGAAAATTGATGCAAAGGTAAAAGTTTCCTGTTTCCTAACGGTTATGAGTAAGGTGAGTTATGGTTGGAAGTGAGAACAGAGTATGGCTTCCTGTTGTACTGCTAAGATTCATAAGACGACTTATGAGGTGGGACGGAGGAGGGGGGCGGGGCGGTGGTTGAGTTTAAGCTGTCACTTTTCCTGTTAATAGGCTGTACAAGAATGTAATTGCCAACGCATTATAAATCTGATATTCAACGATGCGACTTGATATTTGCGAATATATAGAAAAAAAAGTCACGTTTGCATAAGTGACGAAACCTCACACACATATATGATACGTTATATATATATATATATATATATATATATATATATATATATATATATATATACACTGTGTGTGTGCATTTCAGGTCTTCTCACTTATGGCTACGTGACTTTTTACTTATTCATAAATATTAAGCTGCAAACATCGTTTAGCATCAAATTCATTATGCATAATCCCACACACAAACACACACACATACACACACATATATATACGTATATATATATATATATATATATATATATATATATATATATATATATATATATTATATATATATAACATATTACTCCATTTTTTAAACGATTCCTGACGATATCTATAAGAATTCTTCTCCAAGAGATCAGAAGCCTTTTACTTCAAAGGTAAACTAACTCATAATAGTTTACTTTTTTTTTTAAATAACAATACAAAATTATATAGGATTCTATAAAAAAAACTTCAAATCTGCTAACAACCTACGAAAGGGAAACCAACAGTAGGTAATGAATGGAACTGAGATTACAGATCGTAGGCGAAGAAAAAAAAGACAAAACAAAAAAACAAAAACATGAATGAATAGACCACAAAAAAAAGAAAAAAAGAGTAAATCAGTGACTCCCAGACATCTCAAAAAGCAGAGAAACTTTTAATTCCATTTAGAAATTAAGACCAGAAGCATTAACAAGACGACCGAAGGACGAGAGATAAACGATATCGCGAGACAGCATTTGGGATGCAAATTCAGAAGTTAGAATAAAGTCGTTTATTTTTTAATGCAGCGAAAGGTGCAGGCGCCATAAACGACAGGGACGAGTCTCCAGAAAGCTACACAGTTGTATTCACACAGACACACACGGGCTCATTTGCCCTCACATACACAAACAAACACATACAGATGCTTTGACCTCACACACACAACCACTCCTGCACTCTCACACAAACACGCAAATACACACAGACGCTCCTGACCTCTCACATGCACATACATACATACACACATGCACGCTCTCGACATAACATACACATAAACACAGACACGAAGGCTCTTTATCTCACACACACACAAGCACACAAACACAGATGCTCTTGACCTCACATACACGCACAAGCAACAAACACACACACAGACGTTCTTGACCTGACATACACACATAAGACACACACAGTTGTTCTTGACCTCACATACATACACAAACACACACACAGACTCTCTTAACCTTATAACCTTATATACAAACACACACAGATGCTCCTGACTTCTCATACACAAACAAACACAGACGCTCTTGATCTCACCAACACACATAGACTCTTTTGTCCTCACATACACACACAAACACAACAGATGCTCTTGACTTACACACATAGACGCTTTTGACCTCACAAGCACACAGACGCTCTTAACCTCACATACCCAGACAGGAACACACAAACCCATACGCTCTTGACTCATTCACATATACACACACCCTTAGACCCTACATGCACACAAACAGATGCTCTTGACCTCACATGCGCACACAGAAACACACACACAGACGCGTTTGACCTCACATACACAAACACAAACAAACACAAATGCAGACGCACACAAAACAGACCCACTGCAGAAACTCGGTAGCCGTAATTGTTAGGAGTAACGCTTCGACCCTAAGAGGGTAATTTTGTACTATTTTTCAACTGGGGTACTGGCTGCCCTCGGGCGCTGCCCACCTTGCTTGCTTGGGTGATCATGCAGACAAAGGTATGTCTCCACGTCTCTTCTCCAGCTTTTTTGGATTTTTTTATCAATGCTCACTTTTTTTATTCGTCTCATTCTCTTTTTTTCCCTTTCGTTCTTTGCTTATTTGTTTTTTCGTTTTTTTTTTTTAATTTAATGTATATTTCCTCTTCTTAATTCTGATCACTTGCTCATAATTTGAAGGTGTGAATGCAAAAGAGACACAATTCTCTACGAGAGAGAGAGAGAGAGAGAGACCAAAACGGGTACACAGATCCAGCACACACAGAGACATCGCAGATAAACGAAGCGCAATTAGCGTGCTGCTAATAACCTGGTTTAAGAGATAAGCAAGAATTTCGACTTGCTGGAACCAGCTAAACAACTGGGGAGGGGGCGGGGGGTGGGGCAGGGGGGGGAGGGGGACGCTGTTGCTGCTTATGGCTCCTCGTTGCTAATAATAGAACTTGATAGATGTGGTGTTATAAGTATATAAAAGGAGGTTTCGTGCTAAGCTCATTATAGGTCGATGTTTACTTATCAGCACGCACACGTACGTACACGAAGACGCTCACAAACACACACACACTTGTAAACTCGAGTGGGCTTGGAACTCATCACAGCAAGCATTGAAAATTCAGGTGACTGACTTGTGTATTTTTCCTCATATTTTTTTTGTGCTCATTTTCATCTATCTATTTATTTTGGGGGTGGTGGGGGGGAGGGAGGGAAAGTTCCCTACACCTCTGGTGTCTCAGTCTCTGACATTCAGCAAAATTTGTGTCAGTCAGTGCATGGTGCGGTGACCATCAGTGAATGCCAGTCACCAATATGTTTGCTACACTGTAGAGCTCTAAGTTAGAGACATCCAGCAACACTGATTACCCTTGACACATAAACTCAGACTTTCAAAAGCGAAAAAGCAGATGGTATTCACGATACGAAATAAAGTATGAGACAACAGACGCTTATGGAATGAGGCTTCTAAAAGTATGAGTTGAATGAATGAATCTAGTTCTTCTTTTGTATCACCTGAAGTACTCTTCCATTTTCAAGGGGGATCCACGGTCACCTAGCTATCAGGTACCAAATTCACCAGTTAGGCCAACTGTGGTACAAGGTATTTTGCTGAAAAAGTTCTTAAGACAATTCTTTTCCATGGGACTGAACTCTGGTCAGTTGGCAAGTGAAATTCAATTTAATTATTTAATTATTTTAGATAGTACACACACACACACACACACATACATACATATATACACGTGTATATGCACACTTAAACTCACATATATATGTGTGTGTGTGATAAAAATGTTCTGTTACAACAGAAATCCATCTAATAAAAGGAGCCCATAAAAACGCTAAAACATAGAAATAAGGTTTTATATTTCAGAGACTGCAGTCTCCGAAATATAGTACTTTCTTTCTATATTTTGGCGTTTTTATGGACTCCTTTTACTATATATATATATATATATATATATATATATATGTAAGAATTACATTATATATATAAACCAGTGACCTGGGGTCATGGCCAATTAGGAGGGTTCTACGTGACCAAAGCACACCTTAGATTATGCTATGCGTTGTCTGCAGTAGCCGATCTAGCTCAAAGCTTTGTCAACATTTTTATGTTATGATAACTTTGCACAACAACTTCCATGGGAAGAGGTTGACCTGTTAACCTACGCCGGAAACTTGTAACTTCCGAGCCGGCAGACTACGTATGTGTTTTTATATGAATTGCTGAGATAGCTAATGTTCCGCTATCGACGCGATGCTTTAGAATGGCAGTTCGAAGCCAAATCTCAAACATATCGGTCGTCCGACCGAGCTGCATCTCCTAGTATGGAGTTACAGAATAAAGTTGTTACTTTGTGCAACTAGCCTGTTTGAATCATCTCCTCTAGACAAGAAAGAACCTCTCTACTAAGATATCCAAGGGAGATGAGAGGAACCAAACATTACTTACGGATAACAGCCGTAAGGAAAAAACAAAAAGTCTATCGCCAAGCGATCAGACATTAGAAAATGGTGGCAAGCGGAACAAACGAAGAACATAATTAACAGGACCCATATCAGCCGACCGAAGGTCTACAAGAACTAACTTCCACCTTCAACATCAAACGAAACAGAGGAAACGGGATCTTCAATCAACGCAACAGTTTATGAAGACGCAACTATGTCCTTCATCGAGAGGAATACAAGCATTTAACACTGACGTTTGAGCAACTGTTATCACTTATCTTCGAAGAAATCTACACCAGGACGAGGGCGGCATCGAACATCAACGGAAAGAAGAAAACAAACACAGGGAACATCACCCGTTCGCGAGCAAGGACGCAGAGTGGACAGCTATACGCAGTAGTGCAAGGACGGAGGCTGTGACGTCATCAATCTTGGACTTCTCAGAGCATCGTGCACCGAGAGAAGGCCGTGACGTCATCACGACTTCCGACGCGAGACGTGGACAGGAACTGTGACGTCATCCCATGTCAACAATCCTTCGCAATATAATCTGGAGCTAAGTACCATTTTTATCTATTCAGGTCTTTTCCTCAGTGAAGTGTTGTTCATCAAGAGTCGATCGTCCAGTATTCTGGGGGTGAGTTGTTCGCCATATTAATCTTCCTTCATTACAGAACTTATCTTCAACTACGAGGTTCTCGCCCGCAGATTAATTTTTTTTTCTTTTCTAGTTGTCATTAACCATTTCTTGCAGGAATTCTCCGTATAATATTTTATCATATTATCTGTATTTTTGTGTATTCTTTTGAGGGGGATTTTTCCTATTATTATAACACACTTATACAGTACCTTGCTTATGCGTTTACGTAGTGGTCGAGTGTACTCTTATAGATATTTTGATAGGATTGCAAGGAATAGAATTGATAAGAAAAAAGTGAAAGCCGCATGCAAACAACCCTCCGGCTGGCAACCCCAACGTGGTGACTCTCGTTAGCGCGAGGTCAGCGATCGTCCCTTTTCAAGGTCGGGTCAATGGGTTCCTGCCTCAAAATGTTGAGGCATGGATCTCATCTGTAGACGCTCATTTAAATGCAAAAAGCATCACAGACCCAGCAGTACAATTACAGGAGGCCAAGAGCTTCGTAGACTTCGCTAAAGGCGACGCAAGTGCGTATCTAAGGGGGGTTTCTTTCCAAGAAGCGCTTACATGGGACGAGTTCAAAATTAGATTACGTGCCGTGTATGGGGGTGAAGAGGCTTTAGATGTAGTATTGGCATTGAGAAATATCCTTAACCAAGCCTCCATGACTCAGCTCAATGTTGTCGAGCGGGCGGCGCTAATTGCCGACCGGCTAAATGAATATCAGGATAGTTTATGTAACTCCGGGTGGGTAGCGGGTGCTAACATCAAAGTGAAAGATTTTATCCGTTTGACTACCTTACGTCTATCACTGTAATGTTGCCTGAAGCGTTAGTACGGTGTTTTGATAAAAAATTGCAGCCCGACAGTACGGAATTAGATGTGTATAAACAAATCAAAAAACACATGTCTAAATGTACCGACCTAGATCCTTCGCTCATTCAAGTTTTTGCAAAAAATGAGAACAAGCCACAACAAAAGTAAAATGTGGTACATAATAATAATCAAGTTGCAGGGATGGTTTGTTATAACTGTAAACGACCAGGTCCACAAGATTTCAGACTGTCGGACGCGTTTTTGTTTCAATACACAATAGTTCAACTCATTCATATAACCGTTGCTACTCGAGGAATCAACAGCCAAACGCTACAAAAACACGCAACCAGTTGCTAGTGCAAATAAAAAGAAGGGTCCTCAGTACTATAAGAAGAAACAACCAAACGGAAATTCTGCACAACAGCAGAAAACAAACAAATCGTGCTTCAGGTACCTCTGTTCCTGGGCCGTCTAGCCAGAACTCGCAAGGGCAAGCGAATTTTCAGGGTGTGATAAACAAAACAAATACCACGTAGTTCACTCCAAGGGGGGAGAGGGCGATGTTGGGTCATCAATATCAACATCTTTTGTATCAAATAATCAGTTTAATCATTTATCAGATCATTGTGAGACAATTGATTTTCCTATGAAACACACGGCCGAATCAAAAAAAATCTGTGCAGGTTCCCGTAGATTTGCAACAAATTCATGCAATTATTAGTCAAAACAAAACGAGTTGCGGACCGGACCTTACATGCAGTAAATTTGGACCATAAGCATTCACTTTGTCTTTGATTCTGGTAGTCCACGTAATATAATGGATTTAAGGACTCATCATTTACTCTTTTCAAATTTCCCTATAGAAAAGTCCGGAATAAGGCTCTCAGGCATTGGGAATAATGAATTAAATGTTGTGGCGTACTCATGTACAGTACAAGGTCGGTAAGCGCGCGTTAGCCGATACCTTTGTCGTTGTACAAAACATTAATATGTATCCCGCAGTAATTATCGGATACCCGTCTATGGGCACTCAAATATTATCTTAGCACCTGCAAACACGGCGTGTATATCAAAGGGAAATTCTATAGGTCTTCTAATACCCTAAAATCTGTTTTAGATATAAAGAGACAGACAGAGTTGTCACTTACATTACGGAACCAATCACCTGTCTCATGAACCAAGAATAATACAGGCAACCCAACAGAACTCTCGCTCACCCGTAATATCAGCTTGCACGCAAACCCTCGAACCTAACGTAACTTCAAATATATTAGTGCGTGTAAAAGAACGTTGCCAGGATCTGAAACATTAATCCTTTCCGAAACTCTGAAAACAAAAACACGGATTATCCGTCACAACAAGCCGTTATACAGTCGGCTCACAACAGCAATGTAATATCGAAGTCTGTAATCATTTGAATACCACTTTAGTAATCCACAAAAATCAACATATCTTGGATGCCGAAGTTTATAAACATCGCATTCTTACCGTAGCTGAGATAAATCACGCTCAATCAGTCGCGGATGAAACCCTTTTGCAATCTATAAAGAACAAAATCAATAAAGATATTCAAGAAGAAGAAATTCAGCAGAAATTTTTGAATCTATTAACTAAATATCATGATGTTTTTTCCACTACGGATGGAACCTTAGGAAAACGGATGTCATAGAGCATCAAATCAGGCTCAAGGACAAACAGAAAGTAATCTATGTACCTTCGTACCGACTTCCTATGAAATTTCAGAATGAGATAACAGAGGAAGTAGGTAAAATGTTAAAGGAAGGAGTCATTAGGAAATCAAACAGCCCTTATAATTTTCCGTTAATAGTAGTACCGAAAAAGATCGAACTTGGCGGATATGCGTAGATTTTCGTCGTTTAAACGAAGAAACAATCCCTGACAGATTCCCAGTACCATGTACCGATGATATCCTATCTTTACTAGGCCAGAATAAATATTTCACCAGCCTAGACTTACTAAAAGGATTTCATCAGATTCCGATGGAACAAGAAAGTATCCCATACACTGCCTTCAGCACAGCCAGGGGACATTATGAATTTTTGCGTATGCCTTTTGGTTTACGTTGTGCTCCTATAACTTTTACTCGTATGATAAACGTCGTGTTTGGAGACTTGTTGGGAGATATCCTACATGCCTACATGGATGACTTAGTAATCTTTTCCAACACATTAGAAGAGCATTTACGCAAATTGGAGTTAGTGTTACAAAGGTTAAGGCAGCATAATTTAAGGGTAAAGATAAGTAAGTGTGAATTTTTTAAAACAGAACTAGTCTATCTAGGTTTCACGGTTTCTAGTGAAGGTCTTAAAGTCGTCCACGATAAGGTGTCGGCTATCCGTAACTTCCGATACCTACTAACGTCAAGGGAATACAGCAATTTTTAGGGTGTAGCGGATATTATAGGAGGTTCATTAGGAACTACTCCATCATAGCCGCTCCCCTAACCGATCTTATAAAAAAGGGCGTAGATTTCGTATGGTCTGAAATTCATCAACAGGCGTTCGATAAATTGAAAGATGAACTGTGTATTCTCCTATCTTGAAATTTCCTGACTTCAATAAGGAATTTTTCATAGCAACAGACGCCTCAGACCTAGGAGTAGGTGGGGTATTGCTTCAACAATATGATAGACGTTTTTCCCTATAGCTTTTTATTCACGTAAACTGAGACCTTCCGAAAGTAAATATGCAGTAATAGACAAGGAAGGGCTCGCTATTGGTTAATTCACTCGTGCACTTTAAATTCATAATTTACGGTTATCCGTTAAGGTTCTCACTGATCATAAGCCCCTAACCGACTTCTTTAAAGGCATTTAGTCACAGCCCCAAGCGAAACTCGGTGGCACATGATCATTCAGGACTTTGGCGCGAGGATCGGGTATTTACCTGGGAAAGCAAATATCGTTGCTGACGCATTATCACGCAACCCCTCTTCATCTTGTACCGAGCCATTAGCTGAATTAATAGATATCTCAACCTCCATGACCCGTTGTTAAAACTATATTCCGAACAGGAAGATCTGGGCTGGAGTGCTGAACTATTACAGGACAGAACCAAAGAAAAGATCCGCAAATAGAAAAAATCATCATTGCGTTAAATGGAAATCCGAAGGAAAAAGAATACCTAAAGTATAAGCAGCAGAATTATATCCTACAGGAAAATATCCTGTGTAGATCTGTGACGAGGAAAACCCGCAACACACCGCAGTTGAATAACAACCAGGTGGTGGTGCCTATCTCACTCATACCCACTGTCTTAGTGTTGCATGAAAATCCACTGCACGGACACCCGGGTTATACCCTAATGTCACAGAAAGCCAAATCCTTATTTTATTGGCATACGATGCTTAGAGATATAAAAAAGCACATAGCAAATTGTCGCACTTGTCAAGAATACAAAGGGCACACGAAGACACCTGTCAGCCTAGGGGCTTACCCGTGCCAAATCAACCCTTTGAAAGAGTACATTTAGATTTATTAACAGGATTTTACGAGTCAGACAGAGGAAATAAGCACCTCCTAGTAATTATAGACGCTTGACTCGATATACAGAACTTATAGCGCTTAAAACAAAAACCGCGGTTGAGTGCGCTAGGAAGTTTTACGAGTGCTACATTTGTAAACATGGAATTCCACACATCATTATCTCAGACTCGGGCGGGGAGTTCAATAATCATTTCCTTAACTCCTTGTGCGAATTCCTTAGTATAAAGAAAAATCAATACCATGATCTATCACCCAGAGTCTAATGGGCTAGTGGAAAGGGCAAATCGTAATGGTTTTAAACATGTTTTAAGGGTCACCTTAGGGGGGGCAGATCCCAACTGGGACATTGCCATACCTGCGGTACTAAGCACACTTAATCACTCGTATCACGTGTCTATTAAAATGACACCGCACGAGGCACTGTACGGTATCCCGCCCGCCCGAACGCCTTTCCACATCTTAAAGCCTACAACTAATTATCAAATCCTCTAAAGGATGTTATGGATGCAGGCATAAGTCGATATAATATAATTCGTAGAGTTTAGAAGAAGCACAGATCCTAATGAAAAAAAATCATGATAAAATAGCTAAGCCAACTACATATGCCGTGGGCGATCAGGTATACATACAAGTATACGTGCGTAAAGGTTTAAATTATAAACTGACACCTAAGTTTGAAGGCCCGTTTAACATTTTAGAAAATTTAACGGCCAATAGAGTTAGGGTTCAAAATGTATCCAAACCCACTGATGTGAGAATAGTCCCATTGGCACATATCAGAATCTAAAGAAAGGTAGATGGAGTGAGGGAAAAAATGGTTGTATTTATGAAACTTGTATAATAATTTATATATATATATCTATTAATCATATTGTATGTAAACCTATTCTTTTACGCGAGTTATTACATCTGTTTTACTCATTGCAGGTTTTCAAAAAATGAATCTGTTATTGTTGGGAGTGATATTGTGTATTCAGACATCTTTGTTGTATGGAAAGAGTGCTAGGACTAAAGACATAGAATTTTAATCATGGCTCGATTATCGAGAGAATCGATGATGTATTCATCGTGTCAAGTAATATTGTTATCGAGGTAGATATGCACGAACCATTTTCTTACCTGAAGATGACGTCCTTAACTTAAAGAATGACCTGATGAGGTTTGGTATTTCCCTTAAGGAAATGCATGAACGTAATTTTCATGCTAACTCAGAGATTTCACTAGCTCAAACGCTAAGCGTCGCAGAAATGTTGTCTTATGACATACAAAATAAAACCGCCGAGGCAGAAGAGCTCGCTCGTGACCTGCTGATGTGGTCTGTGCGGCACAATACTGTTGAGCGTCGCAACCCGCTTATTCTAGCTGGACTAAACATCTTAGGATCAGTTGCGAATTTAGGTTTAGGAATCTCAAATCGCCTCAAGATAAATAATCAAAATAAAAGAATTGAGTTTTTTGCAACACAAAAAAAACGGAACTGGCCTTATCAGAACTTCGCAGCCAGTTATCTTCGATCAATCAATAATGAATATCGTTAATGAAACATTCAAATAATATCGATCAGGTCATGGAAGTTCAACATTTGCTGGCTACTTTAGCTTACTATAGTTCGAAAATAGATCATATCCGTGTGAAAATATCACATTTTATTGAAAAGTCAAAAGATTACGTAGAAGCAATTACGTTAGCAACAAAGGGTGTGTTATCGCCTCACCTCATGCCTATTAAAGATCTGACGTTAACTTTAGAAAACGGACGGGAGAAGCTAGGTTATATTCCTTTATTGGATGCCCATAAAGTAGAATTCTATTATAGCCTAATATCAGTCAGCGTAGAAAATTATAGAATTATGATCACGATTCCTTTTGATTCTTCCGATGCTTGGCAATCATACAAAATAGCACCGTTTCCTACTTTTATGACGAATAACTCAAATCCAGTATATCCAATTTAACAGGGCATGTACTGATTTCTTCTGATAAGAAATCATTTACAGTCATTAAAGACTTAGATAAACTCACTCACTGTTTCAGAAGCCATGAATAATAAAATTTGTACAGCTGAACTCTTGTTTTTTGAAGTTGCTATCCTATATCAACGGATTTCATGTGAGTTAGACATAGTGCTAAACGGCTCTCTCTCTCATACAAGCGAAGGTTGTCTGGGGAAACTTTATCCTTTTTTCGGTAATAAATTCAATTACAGGATGAATAATGGTTCCTGGATCCGTTATGATAAGGCCGGATTCGACGTCGTGTGTCCGGACACATCCACCGCCCATGCCCCTATCTTCGTAGAGCAGCCGATGGTTGTACGGGGACATCTACAAATTATACCGTCAGAGGGGTCAACACGATAATACGTGAGAAGGCGTATTTCGCGAACTACACGTGGGCTACAACAATCATCCCATCACTACCTCTCCCATACAACGCGCGAGTAGCTCATCGTCTGTCGCAACTGGCTGAGATGACCCAGCGTCATCGACTTATGCAGGTGGAGAACATCTTCGCTACTACATTCTGCTAGCCGTGTTCAGCGTGACGGCCATATTGGTTATCGCCGTCAACATCTTGCTTGGCGTAGGCTGAGGCGTAAACAGAAGGATCTCCAAGGGAACGTACTGGCCCGTCTGGATGACGTACCCGTTAAACTCAAGTCTTTTGCGTTTAGGGCCGCCTGAACCTGGCCACTTCAGTTCGTGCCTAGGGAATTGTCTGGAATTGTGTTGTGTGTGAAAAGCGGTCCGTATGCTGGCAACAATGTAGGACAAGAAAGACTCACGCCTTTGCATTTGAACAGTTAAAATATCTCCAGGGCACCTAATAATCATTATAGCCCAATATTATACATTAATATATTCCTAAAGGTATTTTTCGGGCACCTAATAAAATATCAGCCCTATATATTGAATTTCTGCAGAATTACATTGTATACTATTATACAAATTAATTTTATCTATTATAAAGAGTAACAAGTACTCTTTAACTATTATCCATGATCATGCTATAATCATTATTTAGTAACCATTATTCTTAATCAGGTTACCTGTTTTATCATATTAATCATGTATACATGTTTTGATTTTTACCATTTATTATTTTTGGGTACATAATCATTATTATTCCACACATGGAATCTATATTTTCCATGCATTTATCTTTGTTTATGAATATGTCAACAAGGGTATGTAACAGAACCTTTTTGTGCATTTAATCACTTAGTATGTTACGAGCACGCTCCTATGAACAATGTTTAAAGTAATTTTTTTTTGTTATTCAAGGCTTGAATAGGTAGCAGACCGAGCCTAATGTAAGAATTACATTATATATATAAACCAGTGACCTGGGGTCATGGCATTAGGAGGGTTCTACGTGACCAAAGCACACCTTAGATTATGCTATGCGTTGTCTGCAGTAGCCTGATCTAGCTCAAAGCTTTGTCAACATTTTTATGTTATGATAACTTTGCACAACAACTTCCATGGGAAGAGGTTGACCTGTTAACCTACGCCGGAAACTTGTAACTTCCGAGCCGGCAGACTACGTATGTGTTTTTATATGAATTGCTGAGATAGCTAATGTTCCGCTATCGACGCGATGCTTTAGAATGGCAGTTCGAAGCCAAATCTCAAACATATCGGTCGTCCGACCGAGCTGCATCTCCTAGTATGGAGTTACAGAATAAAGTTGTTACTTTGTGCAACTAGCCTGTTTGAATCATCTCCTCTAGACAAGAAAGAACCTCTCTACTAAGATATCCAAGGGAGATGAGAGGAACCAAACATTACTTACGGATAACAGCCGTAAGGAAAAAAACAAAAAGTCTATCGCCAAGCGATCAGACATTAGATATATATATATATATATATATATATATATATATATATATATATATATTATTATATATAGTATATATCTTAACTCAAGCTTTACATTTGGTCGTTACGAATCCCACATTTATTCTTCTTTTCTTACAAATCTTCCTCTTCCAAAGTCTGGCAAGAAACAACTCCCAGTGATCTTAGCCCCACGAGCGAGAATAAAGCTTTGACGAATTTTCACGCTTCCTGGCGAAAAAGAAAACTGTGAACTATGCCCTAAAACAGCGCGAGCCTGCAGAGAGCACCAGAACTCGTTTTATTGCCGCAACAGTTATGAGTTTTTGACCCAGTGTACTGGTTATGATGGTTGTTGCTGTGATTCTTGGCGATTCTTACTGTCTGGCCGATAGCGTGCATATAGGGTCGCTTCGTATTATTTTTTTACTATTTTTTTTAATTATAAGATAGAAGATAGCATACAAATACTCCACCCCAACCAACAACCCTCATATACATACATATATATATTTGCGTTAAATAAATATATATAATATATATAGGTTTTATATATATATATATATATAATATATTATATATACTCGTATATATATATATATATATATATATATATATATATATATATATATATATTATATATATATATATATATATATATATATATATAAGAGGTTCAGGAGGTCCATAGATGCTTCAGATGTAGGCCAAGATTTATTATCATAAAGCGTTTTGCACATCAACTTTGTGCATCTTCAGTCTGTTAAAAGAGAAATACATCTATTAAAAACTAAATATAAGGATTCACAATAGTAATTATGTTAAAATGCAAGAAAAATATAAACAGGTAAGAAAAGAGAAGAAGAACCACTGAGGTACCAACCAACTAGAATAGAAAAAAGCATATATATATAGATATATATACCCTATATATATATATATATATATATATATATATATATATATATATATATATATATATATATATATATATATATATGGGACCTGAAGAGTTTAAAGACCCAGACCTACTTTGATGAAAACTAAACGAAGGGGGTGTCGGGGTGTTGGGCAGGAGATGAGTGAAGATTTGCGGAAATGAAAGCACATGAATGACATGACTGGCGACACTTCACAGGGGATCTTGGCGTCACAGGCGTTGGAGGTAATGATGATGGTGATGATTCATGATGATAGTGAACTGTTTCCTATTGATAGCGTACATAGGACATAAAGACAATATTATACATATATATATATATATATATATATATATATATATATATATATAGATAGATAGATAGATAGATAGATAGATAGAATAGAGATAGATAGATAGATAGATAGATGCATATAGTTATATCGTACAAGGGTAGTTGATATATGTGGCAGTATGCTTTGCTATTATTACGTCTGGTTCATCCTTAAATCATTATCAAAATGCCATTTTTATCAATGATAAGTAAGACATTATGATAACAGTGATAATATGACACAAAACCCGCAAGCACACAAGTCTTCAATAATTGTATTCTATTTTATATAATACAAAATAAAATCGGAGAAGAAAACGTAAAAGGTCAGTCGTTTAACCTTGAACTCTCGAGCTCTGCTGTTGCTACCTAAGAACGTGCGTGTCAGAAATGACAGGCAATACATTCGGCTTTGATGCCTACCTGACAATCGAAAACTATTCCGGTGGATTTTGTGAACCAGGATTCCCTGATAGTAGCTGCACACACACACTATATGTACTTTCTCTCTCTCTCTCTCTCTCTCTCTCTCTCTCTCTCTATATATATATATATATGTATATATATATATATATATATATATATATATATATATATATATATATATATATATATAAGTGCAGATACATATATTAGTCCACCACCTTTGCACATCCACATTCACGGTCTTATGTTAAAGCTATGAATATTGTTAAGGTACATTCTGTAACATATGAGCTGAATCAAATCTTTGTATTTTATCCTATATATATATATATATAGATATATATATATATATATATATATATATATACATATATATATATATATATATATATATATATATATATATATATATATATATATATACATATACAAGTGCAAATCCAGATATGCCAAGTTGCTTGACGAATGGCTCATGACTTCACAAACAGAGCCCTGGGGGCCGGTGGCGTTTCATGAATCATTAAGATGTATGTGGTCATTACACTAAGGAAGAATTTCTCTTAATTTGCGCAGGTCGTTAACCAGAGAGAAAATGAGACGAGTATAAATTAGCTCACTGACTCAAGCTCCGCCGGGCGCCAGAAGAGTAATAGAATGTAAGTAGATTAACAGAAAGGTCTGCCCCGTTCCCCCGTGTTTGGTTTTCCGTCACTTTCTCCCGTTTCCGTTCCATACATAAGTAGAAGGACGTGTGTGATTATATCTCTCCTATGTCCTTAAATGCAAAGGATAATGAAGCAGTCACCTTAATGACCTGTTTGAGGTCAGGTTAGTAAAAGGAACGAAATATATTTCATCATATTTTTTGTCCTCAGTATCTTTAGGAACTATTTAATTTCACTTTCTTGTGCCTCTGCTATGACGCGTCTCTTCCGTTTTTTATCATATTGAGTTGTAGTTCGGGAATGCCTTTTGAGTAAAATATATAAAATCAATTTTGGCTCATGTGTTACAGAATGTACCTTAACAAAATTGATAGTTTCAACATAAGACAGTGAATGTGGGATGTATAAAGGTGGTGGACTGACATTAGCAAAAAGACATAGAACGTAGGATGTGAATTTATGATCCTGAAGGTGACGTAGCATCAAAATGCGAACTGGAAGACAAGTAAGTTTGCATTCAATGCATTATTACGTTGTGACGCGAAGTTCACTTCATATTAAGTAACAATACACTCCGCTGGCTTCTGGGCTTCATTGCGTCGTCTTGTCGCTTGCAACTGACTCCTATAGTTAGTGGCTGAGTCTGAACAGCACTCGTTCCTTGTTCCCCATTCAATCCACTAGGTTTCGATTGTCGGTGTGACCCTTGGCCGAAAGCATGAGACCACTTAGCAAATAGTCAGTTACGTAAATATAAGTCACTGAATATGGACATTAAAATTCTTTGTAATTATAGATATGAAGGCCATGAATGTATATCTGACGGCACCACCAAGAGGATGCCCCGTATAGTTTCAAAACTTTCTGCTGAGAGAGAGAGAGAGAGAGAGAGAGAGAGAGAGAGAGAGAGAGAGAGAGAGAGAGAGAGAGAAATGCATTTCGAGATGAACAATGGAAAGGACCATTATTTCATCATGCACGCTGCAATTGGCCGGCGCCCGTTGCAAGAGAGGTAGCCACAACAAGCGTTGAGAGCCTAATGCTCCCAATAACTCACAAGCAAGAACTACGTTGTACGAACGATTAAGTATTCACTCAGTGTAAGTTATATATAAATAACCCCGTGCTGGGCTCGGAAGCTACGCTCAATTATGCTTAGATGTTCCTGTCTATGTAAGGAGAGCCGGCTCGGGGAAACAAGGAAGGCAAAGATGAGGGGAGGCAGGGAGCTGTATTATTATTATTATTATTATTATTATTATTATTATTATTATTATTATTATTATTATTATTATTATTATTATTTTGATAGTGGTAGTGATGATAATCTTAGTGGTATTATTTCTATCATTATCATTGTATCATCTTTGTTATCATGGATGTACGTATGTTTGCTAGTTCGTGCATGGTTCCACAGCAATCTGTAGGTCATCAGTGAGAGAGTGAGGAGAGAGGAGGAGAGAGAGAAGAAGAGAGAGAGAGAGAGAGAGAGAGAAGAGGATACGGAAAATTAATCCCGCATCTTACTAGCCTAATTCTCACGATAAAACAGGATGGGATAAACAGTATACTAATGCTCAGGACTCAAATATTTATCTACAGGGTGCCAAAAAAAAAAAAAAAGAAAGAAAAAGAAATTTTAGATATACATTATGTATTTTACACACTACTGCCTGGCTCAGAGCCGATACGCCTAACTTAACTGAACCTAACGAATGGCCCCCAAAAAGTCCAGGTAATGGATTTTACCATGTGAGGTTTACTGTTACATCGACTTCAATGGCAGAGGAGAGAGGCCCCAGACCTACACTCCTTAAAACTAAATTGTACCAAATTTCCTGTTTGTTTTTTTGTTTTTGCGCGGAGAATATAAAACGAAGTCTTTCCTGCAATAATCTGATGTTCAGATGCACAAAATGAAAATAAAGAAATTGATTGGTTAAGAAATGAAAAATAAATATCTAAAATAAAAATAAACTGAAGCAGGTAGAACAGGAAAAGAAAGCGATCCAGAATCGATTTGCAAATGTCATGATGACATGCAACTGAATTATCATCATAACTGAAAGATAAAGTCCAAATAAAATTTTTGTTGAGACACATCAGAATCTACACGGAGTTCTAGCGAGCTTGACCAGTTCTCATTGTAAATCTTGAGAGTTCCCTGCGTTGATTTCAATCTAAGTAAACACAGTTTTAGTAGATTTTATTATTTATTTCATCGTCCTTGCTAATAATAATGTTTGGATTACGTTATTATTATTATTATTATTATTATTATTTTTATTATTATTATTATTATTATTATCGAGACAACACAGTTATTATAGATTATATTTATCATCTCAATTACTTCTGTTGATATGACAAGTTAGAATTGTTATTACGATTATCGGAATGATAGTCGATTCTTATAGAACGAGTTGAACCTTCACTGCATAAAGTTGACATGAAATGAACTGAAGTTTTAAAGCTGCCTTTATTTTGAACGGAGATCCCAAACAAATAAACAAAATTAACGTAACAAATAAATAAAAAGGAAAAGATCCATGCGTCATTACGCGGGACCAGGCATAGAGGACAAGTTGCCAGCTTTCCTTTTTTATCTAATTTATTGTCATTTTCTCCTTGTTCAGGCACCTACTCTATCTTGGTCTCCCCATACCTCTTGTCAGCAGGAGGTCAGTAAAATTAGGGGATGAACAGAGAGAGAGAGAGAGAGAGAGAGAGAGAGAGAGAGAGAGAGAGAGAGAGAGATAACTTACTTTTGCACTATTTAAAAGATAAAAGGGGGGAAATTGATTTTGTTTACTGTTCTTTCTTTAGTTTCGAAAAATTAGAGTGGCGCCACTTGTATTCTTAAAACGGCAGAAAGAGAATGAATTAGTAACAAGCAAGCGTCAGTAAGCCTCTCATCAAATGAAACGCAAAATGTTTAGACCATGAACTAGACGATGCAGAAAAAGTACGGCTAAAATGACCAGAGCGAAATCAGCCAGAATAATGATGTCCAAGAAATGAGCATTCAGTCTCGGAGAAGCTTAAGGTTCCGGAGTGAAACTCACCCTCCTCCTAGAGAGGACAGTTCTAGTAGTAGCATTTGCTCCCTAGTAGAGATCTTAGTACGTGTGAGAGAAGCAGAGACAGGTAGGGACTAGTGCTAGCAGTAGGGTACGGTCACTGAGCCTTTGGGAACCCAAGATACCTTGCCCTCAGAACATTCGCTTGGTATGCGCAAGGCAGTTTTCTCCTTCCTTAACACTGCAGTCGGTTTACAGCTGAGTTCCAGTCGGTTTTTTTAATCGGGTTCATTCTAAAAATCTTTCTCGGCGTCTATCGTCGCTTTTCAGAACCATGATCTTTGCTTGTACTGCAATTTGTTATGTTTAAGTCTGTCTGCAGCTAAGGGACTCCTGATGCCAGGCCTAGTTGCCGATTAGCGTAAATATTTGTGCCTTTTTGCCTTCAGGGATGAACAGAGAGTGGAAATAAAGACTAGCAAACCCTGTCCTCTTGAATATGCGTTCTTCGTCCTTACAAACACGATGTAGAAGACATGAAAATTGCGTGTATACAACGACAGATATTAAGTAACTTGCGACCTCAGTCGAGCCCGTACATTTACGAATGGCATCAGGAATTTTTCGTCAGTTTGGCTCACGCAGAGACAGAGGAAGGGTGTTGTTCTGCTTCGCTTAGCTCATCGTTCACTGACCGTTCTTTATTTCTTGATATTTTCTTACAATACTCTAAGATTAATGGATCACTCCATTCATTGATTAGTGCATCTGTCTATACTGTTCATACAGTGATAATTCAGTGTTACTTCGAGGAGATATATAATAAAACTCAGTTTTTTGGGGAAGAACACAATAGTGTGTTGTAGATCATGGAAATGTGTACACGGTGCGTAGCCTTAGATGGGAAAAAGTGATTTTGACGCACAGTAAGTAGTGATCCAAGGTGTGAAGTTTCTCTTCTCCCATCTGTCTTGCGTTTGAAAACTTGTGGATTTAAGTGGCGGTTTGTTTTGCCAAATCCTGCGGATTTAATAAGCAGCCTTTGGATTTATGTAGTGAGAAGATTTATAGCAAATGCCCCTGGATTTACATCAGATAGATTCATGGATTTATTTAAATGCAGGTGAGTATTTTTTTTTAGCTCTTGGCATCAATTGATTTGTGCATTATGGTGTTACAAGAAATATCTTATCGTTAATTAAAATGATTTTCATGAGCTATGATACATAATAACAGGTTAAATAACACTATAAACATTTCCGTAAGAAATTGAACTGAAAAGCGATGTTTGTAGACTGAGAAAACTTTTAAAAAGTAGGAGAAACTCAAATCATAATTGCACGAGTGAAAAACAATAGAATTAATCTATAAAGAGTGGGAATTAAAATGCATATGAAAATTTTTTATTGATAAAGGCAAGTCGACCTTTTTTTCCATTTATGCAAGAAGTTATGAATAACGAGATATAACTCACAATGAAGCTAAAGGGATAAAGCAACTATATATAATGTACGAACAAAATAGCTATCAACTTTGGGATGTAGTATGCTTACTCAGTCAAGAAGTTTTAAAATATTCCATTTAGGAGTGCTCTCTCTCTCTCTCTCTCTCTCTCTCTCTCTCTCTCTCTCTCTCTCTCTCTCTCTC
>NC_087205.1:21649261-21654261 GCF_015104395.2 Macrobrachium nipponense | reverse complement strand
CCGGAGGATCCTGAGACGTTAATAAGTGTCTATCTAATTAATATACTTTATTCTCTTCATAAATGGCTCGAGTAGGAGCTGGCTTCATCCCAGCCCTTTCCCCTAACCCCCACCCACCATTGGTTCCGATAGGTTCTGTCCCTTTGCAGTGAAATGGAAGGGTTTGTAAAGAAAAAGAAAGAAAAGAAAAGTCGAAATGGAAAAAAATGAAATAAGAGGAGAAGAAATAATTTTTATTTAAATACTGAATATACATATATATATAAATATATATATATATATATAATATATATATCTATATATCATATATATATATATATAAATATATATATATATATAGAAGGTGTGATGAAAGAAAGTATGAAATGTAGTTGAGTGTATGTCATTAAAAGGCTTCATAAGAAATAAAGGCAGAAATTTAATGGAAGCATCGGAGTATTTTCTCGAACATTCTCTATAAAGGTCATTAGATAGTCTTTTGAGAATCATCATTATAAAATAATAATTTGAAACTGACAAACTGAAAGGAAAATGTAAAAATCCCCATAAACTAGTTTATCGAAATCATCTTTACAATTAATGGGTGACCATAAAATGAGGGCCAGGCAGGAGACTTTGTTGTTTCTCCTCAATATTAGTGATGTTAGATGACGTTTGATCGTGGCCAGTATTTGGGTGGTTGATCATCAGTGAATAACAGACACTGTCGATATAAAAGCTGTGCTGACACGAGGGCGTAGGGGTAGCAAAGTCATCCAGAAAAATAAACTGAGGGAAACTTGCAATACGCTTCAGGAGTCTGCTGAAAACTGTAAAGCATTCCAGTGAGCCCCAAGACGGCAAGAGAAATACAGATCTAAAAATGATATGGTGGAATATTCGTATGAAAGTAAAACCCAGAAATATACATTTTTTTTCTCATTTATTATGTAAGTCTGAGAGAATGTTTCAGGCAAATGATGCAGTAGCTTTATAATTAAATAAGAAAAACATTTATAAGAAGTATTGAAATGTCTCAGTGAAGTTTGCTGGATAGAATGGTATCAAAATAAAATCTTAATAGTCTTCAGCCCCAGATATACTGTAGCCAAGAATGGTTATGGTGCCATTGTAGTTGATAATAATAATAATAATAATAATAATAATAATAATAATAATAATAATAATAATAATAATAATAATAATAATAAGTTTAAGAAGGTAAATACAATAATTGAGATGACGATTAAACTGATGGATACAAGGAAAATGATAAGGACGAAAATGATGATGATGAGAGTATTAATACTGTTAATGATAACCTTGATGATAGTGATAGACAGAGGCAAAGTCATCAACCGCAGCGAGACAGGTTAAGGAGTGACACGGGATATTTTCCGAGAATTCGGAGAGAAAGGTCCCCGTCAGGCAGAGATGACCAAGATAACCGAGATTTGGTCTCAGGCAAGATGAACCAAGATAACCGAGATTTGGTCTCAGAGGGAACAACTGAGATCTTTCCTTAATCCCTCAGGTAAGAAAGCACTTAAAGGCGACTATTGGTAGTGGGGTCGGGGTGATTGGGGTGTGGGTGTTTGTGTCTCATAACCCACCAAGTGGCAGGTGTTATTTTTCTCACCTTTTTCTGGTCAAGTTAATCCTGATTTCGTGATAAACTTTTTTTATTGGCAGGAATGTTTTCAGTTGGGCAACTGTGAGCTTATTTCTTTTTTATTGGAATATTAAAACCGTGGGGTGAAGTCTAACACACACACACACACACACACACACACACACACACACACACACACACATATATATATATATATATATATATATATATATATATATATATATATATATGAATAACTTGATCACGAAGTATATAAAACGTGATGCTATGTATAAATAAAGGTTTTTTTTTTTGCCACGAAGGAAAAAAATGAAATAGCGAGTTAGCCGAGTATTTTCGGTCCTATTTGGACCGAAAGTACTCGGCTAACTCGCTTTTTCATTTTTTTTTCCCTCGTGGAAGAAAAAAAAAACCTTTATATATATATAGATATATATATATATATATATATATATATATATACAACCTGAGATCCAACCGAGTTAAAGAATTAGTGGACCTACCAAAAACAAAATAACGTGGAGAAAGAAACCCATAAGGACATTCTCAGCCTGCCTTATTTTAGTGGTTTTGAATCTATAAAATAATTGCTAATATATTTTAATGTCAGCTTGTTTTTTTCCCATAACACACTAAAAGGAATGTTAATCAAGAATAGCCCTAAAGAAAGCAACAGCCTAATATACAAATTTCATGCTTGGACTGTTCTTCTTAAATTGGTCAATCAAGTAAAGATTTAGAAGTGTGAATTAAACAGCATATGTATGTGGTCAAAATTGGAAAAACATTTAATGCAATATTCATTTATTTAAGTGAAAACTCTCACAAGATAGATTGGAATGGCAGTTCAGTGATTGCCAGATGGAAAGATTTCTCTTTAGGAAATATTTAAGAATCTGTTATTAAACACCCTACCTCCAGTTGTAAGGTTAACCTCAGCCTTCTCATGTGTCATTTGGACCCTTGTATTAGTAAAATGTTCAAAAATAACCTTAAAGATAAAAATCATGGAGTTAATTATTAAATAGTTACGTTATATTTTTTCTATGTATTCGTAGGTTTAATAGTTTTTTAAATGTTCATTTTGCAAAAAAATTTTTGGTTTACCAATAGGAGAAAATATTAAGTGTTGTACTTCTATATACATATGTAATCTGCATATTCATTCCAATGTCCTTTTTGGTGGTCAGTCATTTCCCCTGTATATATAATCCTTTAATTTTATTCCTCCCTGCTTCCGAGCAGATGTGCTAATCTTTTGTAAAACCTCTCAGAGATTTACTTTTGCTTTGGTAGGTCCACTAATTCTTCAACTGTGTTGGATTCCACGTGTATCTGTTTCCTTTATAATCCCCATACATACATACAGACATACATAAATACATACATGTGTGTAGATGCGTATTGAATATAAATACCAACACATACACACTCACAAAAAGATCCCACGTCATACTTAAGGAACAAGACGTCTTTTGGAAATGTTTCCATTGGCGATTGATGACATACGAACAACCTCTCAAATGCTGTGTTGTGATTGATCATTTTCCTTTTCATTTTTTTTTATACCTTGTTTTTACTGGTTATTGAGCTTTAGGATTTCTACAGAAAGGCCCTAGTAGTAAAAGAAAAACAACTCGAAATTTCTTTAATATTCAAAGAGATTTCGCTAGATTACCCATAGAAAGTAGAGAAAAAATCTACTTTTATGACTGGGAGAGCTTTCGGGAATCTATTCAATCCCAGAAAAGGGGATTGGAGCACATTCCCGAAAGCTCTCTATATAGATTTATTCTTAGATATATCAGTACCCATACATAACTGTGGATTTGTTTCCGCTTCTCAGTAGCCCCAAAAAAGTGTTTGAAATTATGTTAATTAGTTTGTACTGCAAGCTTTTTACAAACTTATCTTGCTCAAGCACCACAACAACACTAAATTTAATACTAAAGTTCAATGGCCCGTTTATTTTAATTTTATTGAGCAACCTACTCGTAATGACGACACGGAAGTATTTTGAAATATCGAGAAGAATGATCGAAACATTTTTCCAAAACCCTCTGTTGAAGAGCTCTGAAACTCTCTCTCTCTCTCTGCTTCTGGTTTGCCTGGTTCTCAATGAGGATTGGAGGGAGGGGAGGGCGGAGGGCGGTAGCTAAGACTATCCTTATTTGACACTGAGACTATCTCGGTTAAGCTCGGTTCCAATTGTCTTCGTTCTTTTCCTTGCTTTCTTTGGGCATAGGCTAGACATGGGCATCTGATGCCCAGCCAATTGGCCTAGCCTTAAAAAATAATGTCTTCTCAGGTCAAGTACTATACGAATTCCAACACAAACGACTAAATTCCCTCCCCCCCACCTCCAGCCACATTATCCTTCTCCCCACTCCCCCTCCCTCAAAATAAAACTAAAACCTCTCGCCAGAATCCTAATTCTCAATGCAATGAATTAATGAGCGAGTGAGATTACGACTATTGAAGACCCGCAAAAGAAGCCCTACTAAAATTCCAGGAATGAATGCTTGGGCAATTAGCAAGTGCTTGGTGAACAAACTGCAGCGATTACCGATGGCTAATTTAGGAATTGTGGTCACCGCCTGGCGTCTTTAGCACCTACTTCAAGTCGATGAACTGATTTCCTTAATCGCCTTCGCTATCCAAAGACTCCGACCTGGCCACCTGCAATTTGCGACAGAGTTTCAGCCTTTCTCTCGTTCTTCGCCTTCTTCTTTTAGTCATCATCGTTTTGTCCTTCTTCTTCTTCTTCTCAAGATTCTTCAGGATTGAAAAGTATTTTTTGTGTCTGGTCATTATTTGGTCCTTCTTTTTCCTTTCTTCTTCTTCTTCTTCTTAATCTTTTGCCTCTCAAGGTTCTACAAGACCGAAAAGTGTTTTTAATGTGTGTTTGTGTGTGTGATGCTTTTGTACGCATGTGCAGAACTATATATCTTAACCCGTTTGTGCTTAGCATGTCTGTGCTAGTATGCCTGTGCTTAGTATGTCTTTGTAGAACAGCATACAGAAAATATTTCACCTAACTAAGAAATGTCTATTTCCAAACGCTTCCTTATGACCGACATGGACCTGAGAACGCGTAGAGATTTTCTCGGAAACCCGTCCGTCACCCAGTGTCTTATTTTCCAGGTGTAGGCAAATTCTTGCAATGCCTATACTGTTTATGGGCGAGTTTTTGTAAGTGCGCTTAAATTCGTACCCATGCGACGTGTTATGTAAAACCAACCAACAAACAACGCCGCTTGTTTACAAACAGGTGTGCCAGAACCTGAACGCCCGTAAAATAAGGATTGATTTAATCAAGGTTTAATGTTCTCGACGACACATTAGCATAGCGCGCAGTTATTCTTTATTAAAAGCGAAGCTGAAGACA
>NC_087205.1:21631761-21646761 GCF_015104395.2 Macrobrachium nipponense | reverse complement strand
ATATATATATATATATATATATATATATATATATATATATATATATATATATATATATATATTATATATATATATATATATATATATATATATTATATATATATATATATATATATATATATATATGAATATATATATATATATATATATATATACTATATATACATATATATAAAGTATATATTTATATGTATATGTGTTTTTGTATATGTATACATTTATGAGTGTATATGTATACTCCACAGGAAAAAAAAAAGAATAAAATACCCTAATAGCTCAATAACTTTTCTTACACTAGGCCTTTTCAAGAGCTTCATTATAACTAAACAGAATTAATACATATGTAATAATCATAAAAATTTTTCTCACTAAAACAAAGTTAAAAGAACAGTTGTCACAGTTAAAATTAGGTTGTTTAGATCATAAACAAATGTTCAAGAATTAGCAATTCAAAAAAGTTAAAAGAGAGAACTATTCAAAGATTTGGTGATTGGTCATTTAAAACGCTTTTCTGAATGTGTAGAGAAACAAAGTGAAGGAATAAGGGTCTAATTTATGTATGCCATGACTAATGTTGAAGATTTTTTTTTTTGCTAAAGCTTATGCAAGCTGTCTCTAACAAATTTCATGTCATCATGTCTTTTTCTCTGAATAATAATTCTTTTTTGTTCCAAAGAGTAGGACAGCCACAGTTTTGTACATGTAAATTAACATCACTGTTTGGAGAATTTGTTCTTACGCAAATAACTGTCGTCCTTTTTGTGCTGAAGTAAGAAAAGACTACTTTAGAGTTTAATCTTAAAGGATAAACAATATAATTAAATGAAGGGTGGAAAGTGAAAACCAAAGTACTACTCATATATTCCTTTAATCTTAAAATTTCTGAATAGGTATGAAATAAACATTTTTATTTCATTCCATGTTTAAGAATTCAAGCAGATATAAAACTAGTACACAAGTGAATAAACTTCGTACATCAAAACAATTTAAATGACAGTTTTGGTTAATTTATACAGTTTGAATTACTGTTAAAAATTCAACTGAATTAGTAATGCGGGAGTTAGATATGGTTCCTACAAGCGGTTTTAACAAATTTACGACAAATTTAGAAAGAGAATATTGTACACTTCCTATTGTGCTGATAATACGGTCGCATGGGATAACCGTCTTTGTGGGTCTTTTCTGTTCCGTATAAGTAAGGTAGTTTAGCATTGGAATGTTTGAACTTGTTGATGAGGTGTTGATTATCTCCAAGAATATTCCTGGGGCTTCTGTGAAATTTGGCTTTGACTCTTTCTACAGGATTGGATGTTAGGTTTTCATTGGTGTCTTGGTCGCTCAATAAGTTGTTCATTTCATCTTCATAAGTATGTTTATCTAAGATGACGATAGTGTTCCCCTTATCTGCTCTGGTAATATGCAGTTCGTAATCGCCTTTGGCATTTTTCAGTGCTGCATTCAATCGTTTTGGAAAATAGCAGCAGTCAACTCGTTTAATATAAACACTATACACTATTCCCTCGCCCATAATTAATCTATCATTGTCTTCTTTTTGGTGATTGTTTTTCTCTTTCGTCAAAAGTCTTCTGTATCTTATATATGTCTGATTTCTCTGACATATAATTTGAGAGCTGTTTTCTCGTTGTTGGAGAGTATTTCTGATGAAAGATTAAGTTTATTTATTGCCTTCATCTTAATCACTCCATGGAGAAGGTGAAATAAAGTTTGAAGTATCTGGTGTTAAGATTTCTGACCTACTGAATTTCCCTTCTTAGGTGATTATATGCTCAAGTAAAAATATTATGTACAAAGTTATGTGGCACAATTCCTAGCAATTCAGGCCTGGTGGAAGGAGAAATTATCGAGCTCTTAGAACGTTTTATTCTCTTTTCTCTTGTGGATGATATTGACATTTCTCATCTTCGTGGTATAAAGAGTATATATATATATATATATATATATATATATATATATATATATATATATATATATATATATATATTATAATATATATACACACACACACACACACACACACACACATATATATATATATATATATATATATATATATATATATATATATATAATATAGATATAAACAGCCAGTATAGATTTTAATAATCATACATCAAGGTAAACGACAAGCCTAAATAATTGTCGTAAAGACAATCATTTATCACTTTAATTAATTTAGATTAAAAAGCTCGCTACGACGAAGAAAACTGTTATTTTTGATAATAATATTCTGAATGAGGAAAATGAAGTTTTAGGAGGAAGAAAACTTTTTACTGGAAAATATTTCCTCTAGCAGAGATTTTGTTTACCCTTAAATAAATGTTTTTATAATGATATATTTTATCATAGTACAGAAATATAATTATTCAGTTATTATACATATCAAAAGAATTAATCTATCACTAATTAGACAACACATATGACTAATGTTACAGTTACTACAGCTATTACTATTTCTGATATTTCAGCTACTACAGCTAATACTATTAATGATGATTTTAATGTGGTATGGATAAAAGATGGCAATAATAGATGTGAAGCAACAACAATGACAACAGCAGCAGCAACAATTAAAGAGATAATCATTTTTATTGCAGCCATTAATTGTTACTACAAGGTACTTGTTGTTTGTTTGTTCTTTATTTTTTTTCTCAGTTAATTCTATTCTGCTTTGTATTCATATTTGTAAACTGCATTTCCTTACATGGTACCCACTTCTCTCTCTCTCTCTCTCTCTCTCTCTCTCTCTCTCTCTCTCTCTCTCTCTCTCCTAAGAGATATACATTCCATATACCGTCCATACCATAATTACATACAGAGATAAAAAAAGTGATCGAGGTCTCCTCCTGAAAAGGAAGAAGGTGTCTGGAATCGAGAAAAGAACACAGAGAGGCTGGGTAGTGGGTAGCAGCCCAAATGGGAAGTTAACATACCACAGATCCAAGAGGAACCTTCGCGTGGAAATATGTGCGTAAAGCTAGCTGGTATGTGCGCATGCGATGGCCGCAGTAGCAGTAGCATCAGCAGAAGCCACAGTAGTAGTAGTAGTAGTAGTAGTGGTGGTAGTAGTAGTAGCAATGTCTGGCTCTTGGTGCCTTCGAGTCTGAGGTCGTACGTGGAGATATGAAATTTAATTGCTTTGCTGTGTATGGGCATTTTGGACGAGCGTTTCAATGAAGAGGATTTGGGAGGGTTGGAGGCTAACCTTCTCCCTTCTTTCCAGCCCCCCTCCCCCCCTCCCCGCCCTCAACCCCTCTTCTTCTTCTTCGTCTCCTTCTTCTTGGGGATCAGTAATGTGTCCGGGTAATGTTTTAAAGAGCTGCTTATCAGCTGTATGTGTTCGTGAAGGTATTCGACAATTGGTCTGCCTTCGGCTCGAGATGACTATCTCTGTGTCTTCTGTTTTTCTGGGTAAACTTCTGATAGGAATAACTGAATCTTAAAGAACTGCTAAAGGTGATATAAGATGCGTTGAAATGCTGAAGTCAGGGTGAACTGTACTACTGGAAATTTTAAATAAATGCAGCGTGGATCGTGTTTGATAATAGTTCCATGAATGATATGTGTTGCCTGTATAATTAATTTCATTGATTCTATATGTAATTGTACTTGCAATTTTTTCTAACTAATTCCCAGATTTTTTTTCTTAATTTGGGCAGTGTAAAAGAGCGAAGAATAATAGGTTGATTGATTGACTTAGGGTCTTATTTGATTGGAGTCGCATCGAAGTTTATTGGTGGTAAAATTGGAAAATAAAGAATACTATAAATTTTAAATAAAAAATATATTACATATATCAAGAGGGAATACGATATTCAGATTTAAGAGGCAATGATATTAGATATTCAATGACATTTGGAACAGTGAAGCTTCATCAGTTCTAGGAAGTAAAAAATGATCCATTGATTTGGCGTTTACGTTGTTACAGATAGATAGATAGATAGATAGATAGATAGATAGATAGATAGATAGATAAAGGGCAAAAGAACTTTTTAAAAGAATCCCGTAACTTTAGCCGAATGGCCAGATCACCTAAACGAGAGATTTTTTTTACCTGAATCGCAAAGCTCATTTGATTTTTATTAAGGCCCTTCTCAGATTCAGGTAAGAAGAGACTCTTATTATACAATGGTCTCAAATTCTCATCACACCTAACTGTCATCTGATAATGATGAATCATAATCAAAGAGAATTTTTCTCTCTTTTTCTTTCTGGCTCTTTCATTACATTGCTATATTTCAGTGGAGTCATATTTTTTGTCTTTTTCTTTAACTTTTTTTTTTATTTAACATTCTAGCAACTATTTATTTTCGAGTTCTATTTAACACTTCCCTCTTTTAACACTTCCCTCTTCTCATATGTTCACAATTTTATTTCGTTAATTAGGTTATAATTCCTTAGCTTCAATATCAATTTTTTTTTTTTTTTTTTTTTTTGCATTTCCCAGTTCCTCTTTTATTATTGTTCTCATTCCGCTCTTGAAATTAGAATTTTATTTCCCATCATTTTTTATTCGTGAAAACGCCTCCACACTCCTTTTGCCGCCCTGTTCCTCGGGGAGTAGATGTCATCCTTGAAGGAAGGAGACAGGGGAGGGAGGCGAAATTTCTGCCTGAATCTGCTTTTTCCTCCTCTTCTTCCTCTCTCGCATTTTCTCTTGCATTATTTTTACCATTTCATTTCTAAAATGAAAATTCTTTCTTCCAACCACTTTTTCGTTCGTTATATTCGGCACCCAACCCCTTTTCCCTAGGGGTTGAGATTTAGGCGAATTTGGTGGGGTTTTTCCTTCGTACCGCAAACCACCAGCCACTCGCTCCCCCCCCTTCCCCCCCCCCCCGCCCCACAAACTCTCTCGCCTACCCACTACCTCCGACAGCGCATCCTTTCCCTTGATCCTTGTTGCTTCAACTTCTTGCAAAAAAGGTCATCCTCGGGGGGTGAATCTTCGCTGGAAGGGAGAGGAGGAGGTTTACCCGGGTAATCTTATTCCACCTTATGACCTTCTCCTTCGTAATGAATATGGGGCCAGGAGAGAGAGAGAGAGAGAGAGAGAGAGAGAATATCAAGTCTTCTTCGTCTTCTTCGTCTTCTTCTTCTGTTGCAAGCCGTAACCACATGACAGGCGACATTTCCCTCGACACGAGCCGCCAACCCAAACCCGAGATCTTACGTTTCCTGGAAGAGACGTATCATATTATAAACCTCATACCGAGGGCTGGGACTCATCGTCTCATCATGCGAAGTCGCTCCGTCCTCGTTCGGGGCGAAATTTGTATCATAATGACCACTGGCTGCCTGCCTGGCCTTGACTCTCGGTCCGGAGGGAGGCTATACTTACTGTGTCCATTCATTTTCCAGTTTTACTTTATATATTTATTATTATAATATATTATTATAATTATATATTATATATATATATATATTATATATATATAATATATATACCACACACACACACACACAAATTATATAGATTTATAATATATATATTATATATTATATATATATATATACACACACACATATATATAGAGGCAATATAAGAAAATGCCGAGAAGGAAGGTACCGAGAATCTGTATGCCTCTGTGGTTAATTGTATGGCTCCTGGCTGGAAGACGGCACATCTAAACGCTGGAATTTATGTTAAATATTTAGACACGAAGAAAAAAAATGAGAGGTGCAAACGATGATGTCATACAAAGATTATTAGGAATATTATGACCCGTCTTCGTCATAGGCAAGGTCATAGCCCTTGTTATCTGTGCTGAGTTGTAGCATGTACGAGCATCATTTGCCGAAAAGCAAATGCGCCTCTCATTTGCCCTGCCACCGAACGAAGGATAATACAGATGATATTTCATCATATCATCTCCTGGAAGGGATGCTGTGGTATCTTGCATTTCTCTTACGGGGTGGTCTTCGAATGGGGGCTTCTGAAGTTCTCCCCTTGATTTGGTAGAATTTTTCTTTTTATGATTTGTATAAGTATTGTTTGAATTCTTTAAACTTCTTTTGATTTTACCCAGTTTTCTTCGTAATATTTTTTGAAGAAAATTTTACTTCTCTAAATTTTTCTTTATTTTTTCAGTTTTCTTCCTAACATTTTTTTAAGAACATTTTACTTCTTAAGAATTCTTTTGATTTTTTTCAGTTTTCTTCCTAATATTTTTTAAAGAACATTTTACTTCTTTTAACTTCTTTTGTTTTTTTTTTCAGTTTTCTTCCTAATATTTTTTGAACAACATTTTACTTCTTTTAACTTATTTTGATTTTTTCCAGTTTTCTTCCTAATATTTTTCAAGAACAGTTTACTTCTTTAAACTTCTTCATTTTTTCAGTTTTCTTCCTAATATTTTTTTGAAGTGCATTTTAACCTTTTGTTTTCTTCCCATTTTTCTTCTTAATATTTTTTAAAATTACATTTTACTTCTCTAAGCTTCTTTAAGTTTTTCAAGGGTTTTTCTTCTTATAGTTGTTTTTGCGTTTGTCTTCTCTGATTTTTCTCTGAAAACTACTGTCTTTTGATTTTTTGCATTATTCGTTTCCTAAGAAAATCTTATTTTCTATCACTTTCACTTTAAAATCTTCTTGTAGCTAAAATTTTACCTCTTAAATATTCAGCTTTTAAGTTTTCCTTCCTAAAAACTGTTTTTGACGTTATCTTTCTAAAACGTCTCAATACTTTCTGATTATTGCTTGCAGTATATTATTACTGAAGTAACCTACTGTTTCTATATTTTGACTCCTTAAATGGCTTCGATATTATGTTTACTTATAACTGAAATATTATCCTTATGAGGTCGTCAAATGGGGCTTAATGAGGCTTAATGCTAACCTTTTTTTTTTGGAGAGCATTTAAGAAAATCGTAGATTTTAGGGGATACTGAATAAAGAGTAACAATACCGACCCAATACGACCTAACTTAACCTTGTGCCTTAATCTCATGCCTCGTAATTATTTGCACCATGTCAGCTATGTGCGGGATGAACTTTTACCTCGATCGATATTTCATGGCTGAGCTGGTCTGGAATTCCAAGATCTAATTTTCACTGACCTCTGGAATGGGATCACCAGAGCTGGTCAGAATGGCAAGTCATTTCACGGCGTCACTTCGACCGAATCTGATATTTGGTAGGAAATCTTCTTCTTCTTTTATCCCCCCTTCCCCTACCCCCTCTTCTTCTCTTCCTACCCTTCCTCCCTTTCAAGTTCACCCCCTAATCAATTACCACCTCCCCCAAACCTATACCTCCCTTCCTGAATGCATCCCCCTTCTTGCTCCACCCATTGTATCCTCCCTAACCTAACCTTCACCTCCCCTCATCCACCCTTCTCTTCCCTTCCTCCTATTCTCCTCCCCCTCCTCTACCCTTATCCTCTCTTCCTACATTTCACGTTCACCCTATCTACTCTTATCCTCCCTACCTCCCTTATCCTCCCTTCCTCCCATTCTCCTCCCCCTCCTCTACCTTTCTCCCCCTTCCTCCCTTTCACGTTCACCCTATCTACCCTTATCCTCCCTGTAGCCATGAAAAATAATCAAATAAATAACCAATCAAGCAATAAAATCCAAAATAAGAAAGAAACAAATAAAGAGAGGAATGAAGAATATCAGGTAAAAGAAAAAAGCAAGCCATCAACGAGATATGCAGAGGTGCCAGCAAAAAATTTCAATGCATCAGCTCCAAGATTCTACTCAAGAGATAATAACTGTTTTTATTATGCAAGGGGATATTGCAGATATGGAGAAAATTGCAGATTCAGACACAAAATGAATAATTATGATGAAGGAAGAACAAATATTATGGAAAAGTTGGATTTTTTAATGTCAGAATTTCTGGAAATGAAAAAAAGAACAACATACCAGAACAGGAAAGAGACATGGGAAAAATCCTTATTATTACCAATATTAAAGTGGAAGGAGAAAACACGCAAACCATCATAGTGATGAATGCGCAGGGTTTAGTTACGAGTAACTCAAAAAGAAAAATAGAGTACTTAGAAGAACCTAACCAAATTGAAAAGAAAATAGATATAATGAATATAAGTGAAACCTGGTATTCCCAAGAGACTGGGAATGATGATCAAATAAAAGGGTTTCAAACTTATAGATCAGATAGAAAAAATAGGAATCAAGGGGGAACCGCAATATATGGGAAAGACAAAAAACAAGGAAAAATATATGAGAAATATAGTAACTCAGAATGTGAACTAATAGCGGTAGAATTTGAATCTGAAAAATTAATGACATAGTAATATATAGACCTCCTAATACTAAAGAGTTTGACTTAATAATAGAAAAATTGGTGATATATGTAGAAATCACAAGGACTGGACTATTCTCCTATCTGGAGACTTCAACTTTCCTTTCGTAGACTGGAAAGAACGAATAGGAGATTGTGGATGTACTTATACATATAAAAAAGAGAGTAATAGTAGTGCAGAAGATAAGAGGCAATTCGAAAAGCTATTAGATATGCTACTAGAATACAAACATTCAACAAATAAATCACCTGCCAACAAGAAAGGAAAATACTTTAGACCTAGTATTTGTGAACGAGATGAATTATGTTAAAGAAATAATAGTTTATAATGCGAGTATTTCAGACCATAATGTCATAGAATTAACAGTCCATTCCAAAGCAAGTGAAAACAGAGATAAGCAAGAAATGAAAAAGTGGGGAAGGATATGGAAAAATACAACTTCTACAGTAAAAATATAAAATGGTCAGAAATAAATGAAGAATTAAACAAAGATTGGGATAATATTTTCGTAAGTGATGACATAAAGGTAAATACGGAGATATTATATAAAATATTAGAGAAAATAGTGGATAAATATATACCGAAGAAGAAAAGTAAACATCAGTCATGCATACCAAGAGACAGAAGGATCTTGCTCCAGAAAATCAGAAAGTGGAAAAAAGGTCTAGCAAAAAAAAAAAAATGCATGGAAAGTTATAGAACTAAAAAGTAAGATAGAAAATGCAGAACCAAAAGATTATACAATCAAAAGAAAATGAAAACGGGACTTGGAAGAAAAAACCCTATTAAATATCAAGCAAAATCCCAAACTATTATACTCATGCGAAGAAGATGAATAAAAGAAGAATAGAAATAGGCCCTCTAAGAATTGAAGGGAGATTAACGAATGAAAAAAAAAAAAAAGGAAATTTGCAACATACTGGCAGAACGATATAAGAGAGGAATTCACCCCACCCCAGAATAGATAATGAAGATAATGATATAGAAGTAAGGGATGAAAATAGTGAATATTTAGCTGACATAGATATTAATGAAGCTGATATTGTGCAGGCTATTAATGAAATTAAAAATGGAGCTGCTGCAGGGCCTGATGGAATTCCTGCTATTTTGTTAAAGAAAGTAGTTCATTCTATCGCAAAGCCACTTGCAATATTATTAAGACAAAGTGTAGATACAGGCAAGATTTATGATGAGCACAAATTAGCATATATTACCCCTACTTTCAAAAGTGGATCAAGACTAGAGGCAAGTAATTATAGGCCTGTGAGTCTAACATCACATATTATGAAAAGTGTATGAAAGGGTAATGAAGAAAAATATTATGAAACATTTAATAAAAAATAATTTGTTTAATAAAGGACAACATGGTTTCGTACCCGGAAAAAGTACACAAACCCAACTGTTAGTCCTCCGTGAGAACATATTCAAAAATATGAAAAGCGGAAATGAAACAGATGTGGTTTATTTAGACTTTGCAAAAGCTTTTGATAAAGTAGACCATAATATATTAGCGAAGAAAATTAGAAAACACAATATCGTGGATAAAGTAGGAAGATGGTTAAAAGAATTTTACACAACAGAAAACGATAGTTATTGCAAACGACGAGAAATCGGATGAAGCCAAGGTAATATCCGGTGTGCCGCAAGGTACGGTGTTAGCTGCAATACTGTTTGTTATTATGATTGAAGACATAGACAATAATGTTAAGGATTCGGTAGTGAGTAGTTTCGCAGATGACACAAGAATAAGTAGAGAAATTACTTGTGATGAAGATAGGAACGCTCTACAAAGAGACCTTAACAAAGTATATGATTGGGCAGAGGTAAATAGGATGGTATTTAACTCTGATAAATTTGAATCAATCAAAATTATGGAGACAGAGAAAGAAAGCTATATGCATATAAGGGACCTAATAATGAGACAATCACAAATAAGGAAGCAGTTAAAGACCTTGGTGTGATGATGAATAGGAACATGTTATGCAATGATCAAATAGCAACTCTGTTGGCAAAATGTAAAGCAAAAATGGGAATGTTGTTACGGCACTTCAAAACAAGAAAAGCTGAACACATGATTATGCTTTATAAAACATATGTTCGTAGTCCACTTGAATATTGCAATATGATATGGTACCCACACTATCAAAAGGATATTGCACAAATAGAGAGTGTACAAAGGTCCTTTACAGCTAGAATAGAAGAAGTTAAAGACCTTGACTACTGGGAAAGACTACAATTCTTAAAATTATATAGTCTAGAAAGGAGAAGAGAACGCTACATGATAATTCAGGCATGGAAACAGATAGAAGGAATAGCAGAAAATATCATGGAACTAAAAATATCAGAAAGAGCAAGCAGAGGTAGATTAATAGTGCCCAAAACTATACCAGGAAAAATAAGGAAAGCACACAGGACATTAATCCACTACGCACCAGCATCGATAATGCAGCGTCTATTCAATGCGTTGCCAGCTCATCTGAGGAATATATCAGGAGTGAGCGTAGATGTGTTTAAGAATAAGCTCGACAAATATCTAAACTGCATCCCAGACCATCCAAGATTGGAAGATGCAAAATATACCGGAAGATGTACTAGCAACTCTCTGGTAGACATTAGAGGTGCCTCACACTGAGGGACCTGGGGCAACCCGAACAAGATGTAAGGTCTGTAAGGTAAGGTAAGGTCCCTCCCTTATCCTCTCTTCCTCCCATTCTCCTCTCCCTCCTCTACCCATATCCTCCTTTCCTCCCTTCCTCCCTTTCATTTTCACCCTATCTACCCATATCCTCCCTTTCACGTTCACCATATCTACCCTTATCCTCCCTTCCTCCCTTTCACTTCCACCCTATCCCCCTTCTTTCCCTTCTCCTCTCTTACTCACCCCTTCTTCTTGATCTGTTCCTTTATATTCAAAACTGACGAGACTTGGCAGCAGTCACTACCACTGGGTACGGGAGACGAGGTGTGACAAGCTATTCAGCTCGAGTTGTTTTGAAGAAGATTTGAATCAGATTAGCTTCGATACAGTGATTGTATTTCGCGTCGACTTGCCACTATTTATTTGCCCCTAAATTCTGGAGAGAAGGAGCTGGTTTTCTTCCATCGTGAGGAAAACGACTTTTTTTTTTTTTATTCACTCGTGCAATTCAATACGTAAAATAATTTAATAAATATTAATACAATGCAATTGGCGTTAAGTTAAAGTTCGTGGAAGTCGAAGAGGAGAAATACCTTGAAATATATATTAAACCAGCTTTCACAATAAAAGAATTGATGATTCCATGAGTCTATGCTTATCAAATAGCTGTCTAATGTCCCTAAACGTAAAAGGAGGAAAAGAAAAGAGGTATTTGGAACCAGGATGTGCATATGAATGACACTGAACCAACATTTATGACAGAAATCAGTATAGTCTTTGAGTCTACGCTTAACACGCAAAGATCCACTATCTCAAAAGGCAAAGAAGGTAAGTAAAAAAGGTATTCCAAAAAAGAAAGTGTATAAAACGAATGAAATTGCTACCTCGACCATCAGCAATTAAGGGACAGCCTTTAAGTGGTTCGTTGTTCAAACGTTACCTGTTGTCGATGCTTTCCCGATGTACCCGGAACGAGAGGCGATCAAAGCAAGTGATAAGTCTGCAGAGCAATCGTTGCAAACTGTGAGTCTGTGCGTGTGTGTGTGTGTGTGTGTGTGTGCGTGTGCGTATGTGCCTGCGCCGTTTCGAATCGCTGATTGCAGTTGGAGCCCATGGGTCACCAGAAGAAAAAAAAATACAGAGCGTTCTCATGATTGATATCTGTGCTGTTTGCACCTTTAGCACCTTTATGCAACTTGGGCAATTGCAGTGGCTTAAGTAGGCTGTGCTGTCATTACCATAAATTTCCAGGTAATGCTCCGTCTGGCATTATGGCCAGCGAGTAATGATAGCGAGTAAAACCGATTGCTTCAGCACATTCATTTGGGGCAAGTTCTGTCTCCTAGAAATTAATCCCTGGTAGGCTGATTATGATTAACGGATCAGGCTCTGCAACATTTGGGGAGGTATCGTGGTCATATCTGCTCCTACCTGTCCACGTCACCGCACCCAGTCTTTTGTGTACATCAAGAACATAATCTACTAGTTACTTTTTTAATGATGTACAAGTATTGAAATGCTAAGTGGTCATTGTAGTAATTATTAAATACAGGAACACTCGCACAAACCCATGGACACTCACATACATAACATACATAAGAGAGAGAGAGAGAGAGAGAGAGAGAGAGAGAGAGTTGTCGGGGGCGCCGGGTCGAGTGGGGGTTCGTGTAAGTGTAGCTATGAGGTGACGTTGGTATGCCCGAAATTATCTTTTTATAATAAAGTGAGTTCTATTCACTGAAAAATCATTATTTACTCATCAAATCCTAAAAAAAATGAAATTCCTTAGGGGAGTTAGCAAATTTAATACCTTCATGATTTAGAAAGAACAAGAGAGAGAGAGAGAGAGAGAGAGAGAGAGAGGAATAATTGGCCAGCGATAAAAGCAGTATCATGAAAGGAGGGAGAGCAGACTTTGGGGGGGAGGGGTCCTGAGGTTTTCGGCCCCTTGCCGTTGGGGGTCATTCTGGAGTAGGATTTATGGCGTGTGAAGATGCTATTTGTTTGGTGGCACCTCGCATTATCCTTCCCACCAAATGATTGGTTTGTCTCACCTGAACAGGTAGGTAGTAGGTGCTTTGCCTTCGCACATGCCACCTGAAGTGATGCCGAAGGTGTTACCAAATGGATTTCTCTCTCTCTCTCTCTCTCTCTCTCTCTCTCTCTCTCTCCTATACTTGGAAGAGGAAGAGATCGGACACTCCCTCCCCATGTCTCATCGGAGGGGCTAGCAAGTCTTTGAGACATCCCAATCCTTGCAACTCCTTGTAACTCTCTCTCTCTCTCTCTCTCTCTCTCTCTCTCCTATACTTGGAGGAGGAAGAGATCGAACACTCCCTCCTCTCTCTCTCTCTCTCTCTCTCTCTCTCTCTCTGAAGGAGGAAAAGATCATACACTGCCTCCTTCCCTCCCTCTCTCCTATACCTGTGATAGGAAGAAAGAGATCGTACACTCATTCTCTCTTTCTCTCGCTCTCTCTCTCTCTGCTATTGTTCCACCTATATCGTTTCCTTTCTTTTCGCCCTCCTAGTGAGTGATATCTGTTAATTCTGGGACTCGGATCAGTTACCGTTTTGGTCGTGTCTTATATCATAGGTACTTACAAATCTGGTAGTAGAGAAGAGAAGTGATTGGCACATTTACATTATTCATTAATATATTGTCCTTCGGTGGTGTTATTTCATCCGTCTCTGTGAACGGTACTTGCAAGATAGGCTTCAGGATTAATTTCTTTTTGCCTCTATGCCTGTCTTTCTGTCTGTCTCCCACTTGCAAAAATAAATCATTTAGATAATTTTTAAGTTCAATTTGTCTTTCTTGCTTTCTGTCTGTCTGTCTATGTTTCGCTCTGTTGGAAAGTAAATGTCAGTTTTTTTAAATTCGTAGAAAAACTGCTACAGTTTGTATATCTTAGAATTCACGAAAAATCAAGCTGATAGAAATTAAAGTGTAACGTTATATAAACCAGAGAAGTCTCGTCAATGGAAATATTTCTGATGAACTTTTACCTTCCCCTGACAGTGAAACGTGATACTGTGGAAAGAGGCGATTTCTACTCTCCTACTCTGCAAACATTTCACTCTGGTGAATCAGTTTCACATCCGACTTGCCTCGCCCTTAAGTGGCAGAGCTTGCTTCGCTCCTTAAGGGAGCGGAACCCTTAAGGAGGTCGGCAGTCCTCCGTTCAAGTAAGTCTGGAAAGACTGCGTTCCAGAAAGTCTGGAAAGACTGGAATAGCTACATCACAAGTCTCCGTCAAATGTTTAGGCGTAGAACACGAACCACCACCACCACCATACGAGGAGCTGGAGGATACCCTTAGGATTCTTCAAGGATACCCCGATTCCTCCATCCTCCACCTTCCATGTAAACACTGGTATTAACACCAGACCTGGTCTTCGGTGTAGGGAAGAGGGATTTACAGTTAAGGAATGCTGGGGCTTTTTTGCATATGGTAGAAAACATATGATAATTGACTTCTGGTTTACCTGGCCCTGCCCGGACATGAGAATATTCATTCCCCCATTGGTATTTCTATTTTAGTTTTTGCCGTTTATATTTTTTTTCCCCAGTTTTATCGTTCTCTCCTTTTACTCTTTTTAGTAAATTTTCTATTTTACGTTATCCGGGCTCAAATGACAAAATACTTTTTTTAAGGATTTAAATGTTAAAAACAACACTTTTTATCTCTTCTTATCATCTTCGTTTATGTATCACATAGTTTTGGTACTTAACACCAGCCTGAGTATTCAAGGTATCCACAGTCTTAGTGCTAATAAATAAATAAAACTAAAAATAAAAAAACAGCGTACGTATAAGCCGGTTCGATCACTAAAATGAAATGAAACAGCAGTAGTAGCAATGCAATTTTTGTAACGGCTCTAGCCTGTTCTTATGAAATGAAGACATCACCAGAATGTATTTCATCACCTTTGACATCGATGCTCATTCGCTCAGCTCTGAGAGGCTTTCAAGGCATTGGTGATTCTGAAAGACGTCCAACATCTCTCTCTCTCTCTCTCTCTCTCTCTCTCTCTCTCTCTCTCTCTCTCTCTCTCTATTACTTGATAAGTTT
>NC_087205.1:21621761-21624261 GCF_015104395.2 Macrobrachium nipponense | reverse complement strand
ATTTACGGGATTAGTAAATGGGAAAGATCGTCATCGGTGGGACGTGGTCAGTCCTTTTTCGAATGCGAGAGCTTTCAAGGCTTCAGGGGTGAGTGATGGGCGACCCTATTACGATTATCGTTATCATTATCAGGGCAAATAACGACCTTTTTCGTTGTCGTTGTTATCATTGGTATTATCATGCCTTTGGCATAATTATTACTATTATTATTATTATTATTATTATTAGTATTATTATTATTATTATTATTATTATTATTATTATTATTATTATTATTATTATTATTATTATTATCTAAATAGTGCAATTCATGATAATGGGAACAGCATGTCATTTATCTCTGACAGAATACAAAGCGATCATATTTCAGACGAATATAAATAAAACTGTAGGCTAAAAGGACAAATGCTAAGATTTTAAAAGCGTTCACAATTCGGACAGAAAAAATATGAAACTGCCGACTGTGGACATTAACTAAGACTTTTACCATAGAGTCTGAATTTATTTATCAATAATTAATCGATTCAGACATTCCAAATGCATCCAACTGCATCGAAAGGAGTGCAGAGAAAAATTAATTAGACATCTGTAAGTTTAAATTCCAGAAACTCTTCAACAAATATTTATCCTAACTTCTAATGAATTTAAGAACGCGTCTGAGCATCTAATTCAATGACCTACCTCACCAATCCCAAGAACACGGAAAATAAGAAAGAAAGAAAGAAAAAACGCAAATCTGGTGTCTTGGCAGACCTAACGTCAATCAAGATAGGAGCGACAGTAAAGCTAACAAGACTATAATGTCCTGGAGTGGTCCTGCAGTAACCGGGACTGCCAAACCCGCCCCCTCCCCCCACCCCCCACCCCTCACCCACCACCCCCAAAATCTCCCACCCATCTCAGCCGCACTTAGATGCAAGGGACCAAGGTTTTGACTTGACTGACACGCGACAAAAAGGCCAAAGGACAACGACAGATCGGGTCAATGTCGCTTTAAAACACGACGACAGATCACATCAGTACTGCATTAAAGGCATCAAGACTGATTCAAGATTTGTGGATCTCTCCGCGATTTCTTTTTTTTTTTTTTTACTCGCGTGTATTTTTAGTTTGATATAAACTCATTATCAAATTTAATACTCTCTCTCTCTCTCTCTCTCTCTCTCTCTCTCTCTCTCTCTCTCTCTCTTTCTTTTATCAAATTTTCACAGCACTTTGGGAACCAGAGTACAGATGATTACTAGATATCTATCTGTCTATCCGTCTATCTATCATATTAAGTCACCATAGAACTTATACAATATGAATAGTGATAATAAATCTCTCTCTCTCTCTCTCTCTCTCTCTCTCTCTCTCTCTCTTTCTTTTATCAAATTTTCACAGCACTTTGGGAATTAGAGTACAGATGATTACTTCATATTTATCTGTCTATCATGTTAATTCACCATAGAACTTATACAATATGAATATTGATTATAGATTCTCTCTCTCTCTCTCTCTCTCTCTCTCTCTCTCTCTCTCTCATTCAATTTTCACAGCACTTTGGGAACTAGAGTATAGATGATTACTTCATACCTCTGTTTATTCGTCTATCTATATATTATATTAAGTCACCTTAGAACTTATACAATATGAATATTGACAATAAATTCTCTCTCTGTCTCTCTCTCTCTCCAAACGCACCAAAATTAGGACATAAACGCTGTCAATGCAGCACAGAAGAATTTGTCACTGTCATTCGTTCCATCTTATCTCCCTCCCAGCTCGTTCTTATCTCGCTTCCTTGACTTATATACATCGTAAGCTGGTTTGCTTGCATGCTCGGGTCACTTAAGTGCTTGACGTAAAATAAGGGGGAGATTATTCTCTGCTTCTGCTCTGTCTATTTTCCTTCCCTTTTCTTTTTTTTTTTTTACGTCTTTAAGTTCCGTCTGATCACTTTGCTTGTTAAGGTTCTTTGTTGGCCTGTTGCTTTCTCTTCTTTCTTCTTCTTCTTTCCTTTTAGTATCATTCTTTTACTCTTTAACTCCTAACTGTTATTGTTGTTCATTATTCTCCTCCTACTCCCTCTGCCTTTTTAACTCTACCTTGTTCTTTATCGTTCTGTTCCTGTTCCTCCTGCTTTTGTTTTCATCTGTTTATCTTGCTTTCCATTGCCTTTTGTTTCGTCTTGTTTTCTCCTGCTTCTTCAATCTGCGCTTTCCATCTAACTCCTCTATTTTCTAAGTCCTTGTTGTTCTTTGATTTCTTTTATCTATGGCATGACTGCTGGCTTTAATGCTCCCAATTAAAGCTATTCATTATCCGCAATCTACCAGTGATTAAATGTAATGGCCTCATAATTCAGACGTATCTTGTCAGTAATGTTTTAATACGGCTCAGCTCAGTTATTTGCTCTCATCACGATTTTGTGTATTTTGCTTTTCATTTTACATTTTCTGCTAAGGTATTAGTATAACTTTATCTTGATTAATTGCTAACGTAATTAACTATAATTAC
>NC_087205.1:21599261-21616761 GCF_015104395.2 Macrobrachium nipponense | reverse complement strand
AGGTTTTATATAGTCTAAAAAACTGTTTTCTTCTGCTTAAATCTCTCTCTCTCTCTCTCTATCTCTCTCTCTCTCTCTCTCTCTCTGATTTTTCCTCCCTCTATTTATACATATCATTCATTAACATTTTTTCTGTGATCCTTTATTAACATTTTTGTGATCCTTTATTAACATTTTTGTGTGATTCTGTATCGATTTTATGCTTCTTTCGTCTTCATTCTATGAATATCTCTTATTCTCTTTACGCTTTTCTCCTCATCTCTTGAATCTTCATCCCTTAAGTCATCAGTTGAAGTGATTCCACCTTTATCTCTGTAATAATTTTCTTCGTACCTCCCTTTATCTTTCTACGCCCTTCTTCATTACTTCCCTCTCTCTCATAGTTATCATTCTTCCTCTGGTTTAAGATTCTCACGCGGTCATCCCTAAAGCTATTCCCTTAATCATTTCTTTATATTTTCTTTTCTCTTTTCCCCTTAGTGACGAGCTAAAGAACACCTGACTAACATTTTAAAAGCAAAAGCAAGGGAAACTATCGTGGTCACCCGTCCAGTCGCTTACCAAACTCCAAACTTTCATCACTTCACCGACCGCTACAGGAAGATTAAGCAGCGCAGCGAGCGCATCCTAATGACTCATAACCAAATGATAAATGTATGGAAAATTTATGGGCAGAGCGCCTGAACTTTCGTTTCTTCCCTATAAATGGGCAAAACCAATCAAAACTTAGCTTTTGAAATCCACAGCACACAACCCCTCCCCAATCGCCTCCCCTTTCTTCCCTTCCCGACCTCATCCCCAGCCCTCACCCCCTACCCCAAATCCCTTACCCCCATCCCCCTTTTTACATTTGATGATGAAAATGATGGGAGTTCATGATGGAAGGATGATGTGTTTGAGGATATGGAAAGCTGGGGGAAGATACTGATCTCCCAAAGTGAGGAAGGTAAATTCTATATTCGATTCTTTCCCAGCAAGCTTTCTGTGTTATAACCCTGTCTTCGGGTTCTCTCTCTCTCTCTCTCTCTCTCTCTCTCTCTCTCTCTCTCTCTCTAACTTGTGGATACTTTGAATTTCGTTATTAACACTTATCTGTCTTTTGACATTATAAGTAGGTTAATGTTTTAGCTTGTTATTAATGCACAACAGGCTCGTTTCCAGCTACCGCTTATCACCCTTAAAATGTAAGTGTTGTCATGGTTAGATTAATCTCTGATTTCATTAGCCAAAGTTTGCGGTCAAATTTACACAATCACTTGTCGCACTGACAATAACTTGATATTCATCTAAATCAATAAAACAAAACTTACCATTCTTTCCATAATTCTCTATATTTGAGTTGATTTTAAGATTTATTAACAACAGAAAAGAAGAAATAATTCCTTTATGGTACATTTGTTTATATATATATATATATATATATATATATATATATATATGTATATATACATATACATATATATATATACATATATATATAGAAGTATATATATATATATATATATATATATATACATATATACATATATATATATATACATATATACATATATATATATATATATATATATATATATATATATATATATATATATATATATATATATTCAGCATTTTATGTGTAATACCGATGAAAGGGACATTACCATGCAATTCATAGAAAAACAAAAATTTTTAAAAGCGTTTTCCTGAAATGAGGTATAACTATCTATGTCTGTCTATCTATTTATCTATCTATCTATCTATATTCCATGTATAATATTGATGAAAAAGACATGCATATCCAAATCATAGGGAAACAAGACAATTAAAAGATATTCTTATGACAATTATGGCTTAAAAAAAAAAAGCAAGCGAAAACCAAAAGGCTCCTCTTTAGCTACGAGACACAAACATTAATAATTATTTCCAGCTGATAACTTTCTCCGGCGCTCGGAATACAATCCGAGGTCAGTACAACAACCGCCCGCCCCCCGCCCCGAACCCACCCCGGGTACAGTCCCCAAACATTTGGGGGAAGCCAGCTATACACCAAACCAATAAAAGAGAAATTAGTGGCCTGACGGGCAATGTCAGCACCGACATTTTTGAATTGATTGAGGGTTCAACCAGTTCACCATAAAAGAGGTGACGTCTAGAATGTGTGTGTGTGTGTGTGTGTGTGCCGAGGAATGAAGGAGAAGGGTAGGTGTAAGGAGGAGAGAAGGAAGTGGGAGAAATGGGTGAGGAAGGTAGATAGGGGTAGAGAAGAGTAATGAAGGGAATGATTATAAAAGATAAAGAAGGGAAAGAAGTGTAGGGAATGTAGTAGAAATGAAGGGTAGACAAAACTTGTGTAGGATGAAGGTGAGAGAGTTGAGAAGAAAGGTAGCACGGAGAAGAAAGGCATTGCTTAATATGCAGAACGCTTCTGATCTGTCACGCCAGTGATATTAAATTTACTAAAAGAGAGAGAGAGAGAGAGAGAGAGAGAGATGGTACTCATGTCACCGAGATATAAGACGATTCAGGAACAGAATATTGATTAACCAATATTGACACTTGTTTTCTTAAACGAATCTGAAAAGAAACGTTGCAAAAATGGTTTAAAATAATTCTTATTGCTACTTCTAGTTAAATCACAATGAAACGCAACTGAAAACCTCTGTTCCTCTCAAATGGACTATAAGTTTATGCTGCTTTGATGGAGATAGAAAACTTAATCTCATAATTTCAAAGTATATATATATATATATATATATATATATATATATATATATATATATATATATATATATATAAGCAAGAGCTGACTGAGTCGAGCAAGAAAAAGAATCCCAGGCATTTTTTCCTTTATTTGCTTTTTACGAGGTACCCTACTGGTCTGTGGCCTCGTTCCTCCAGGAGAACGCTTGAGCTATAGTAGATTCACATCAACCGTGCATTTGACGTCAAGGCCAGTCCCTTACGCTAATAACAGGCCTGGACACTCTCTGTCTCTCTCGAGAGTTCACATAGGCAGGATGTATGTTCCACCTCTCCTGAAAGACGTATCCCTCCGGAGAGGTGGAACATGATACCTACCCATGTGAATTCTCGAAGGAGACTGAGAGTTTTCAGGCCTGTGATTGGCTTATCAGCAGCCAATCAAGAGCGTCGTAAGGGACTGGCCTAGACATTAGATGCACGGGTGATGTGAATCTACTATAGTAGTGCTTATTGTCGATTCCATATTGGATTTTATGAATGCTTGGCAGTGCCACTGGTCAGGTGTTTTTCAACCTGATACGATTCCTTGTCGAGACAGATTTTTTTTCTTAATCTTTGTAATTGTTTTCTTCTTCATTCATTCCTCTAAGATACCTTTCTTATAGTTTTTAGATATGAACTTATTTTTTCAGGGAATTATAATTCGTTATATTATGTTCACAATATTATCAGTCATAATACGTGTAAATCAAAATATCCTTATTTTGACGTGAAACAACTTCACCCCAAACATCGGGCAAAAAATCTTTTCAATTTTGAATCCTCTGTCTCAAACTTTTTCTCTGTCACTGTCATGTATTCTATTAGATACCCCTCCATTTGAAAGGCTTCAGAAAAAGTTATATTTTAGATTCTCTCTCTCTGTCTCTCTCTCTCTACACACACAGACACACAGACACACACACACACACATATATATATATATATATATATATATATATATATATATATATATATATATATATATATATATATATATATATATATAAAAGTGAATGCTTGTAAGACTGTATGACTGTATATGTGTATATTTGTGCTCTTCAGAAATCCGAACTGCTTGAGCGATCTAGAAAAAGTTTGGCACATGCCATCATCTGGCCCAACTTAGATGAGAAGGTACTGCGTTTCAAACTCCTGCCCCCGCCCTGTCCCCTTCCCCCATATTTGCATATTTACTCATTCTTCCTGTTGTATCCTTGGTAGTTTCTACGCTTGATAGATAATGATCTTTTGTCGTTTTTCAGCTGCAATATCATTTAACAAATAACTGACATTTCCAGTGTTTAGTATTTGAAAAGTGATGAAAGTGTGGTTGAATTTGTTTTAAAATTGGTGCTAATGCTTCAACACTGGCTTTCCATTATTCCTTCTATAATTTATTTACCTTAAAGAGAAGAATTGTAAACAATTGGAAGAAGGGCAATGGTCACAGCTCAGCTTGAAAGTCATTCCGTTTTCTCAAACCCTCCATAAATAGAGGTGGCTTTACAACGTAATGCGGTTCTCGTGGGAACTTTCCGCTTTATAGCTTTATTAGACTGCCTTCTTATACAGCTTGTGGAGTTACACAGTCTATTGATAATAACGGTCGAATGGAAACGAGAGAGAGAGAGAGAGAGAGAGAGAGAGAGAGAGAGAGAGAGAGAGAACTCACACATAACCTAAGATAATGTTTTCAGAAAGGTGACACAATAATGGCCAAAGGAGGGAGAGAGAAGCATGATACAATAACGATTGAATTAGAGAGAGAGAGAGAGAGAGAGAGAGAGAGAGAGAGAGAGAGAGAGAGAGGCTCATCCCATAACCTAGGATAATGTTTTCAGAAGGATGACACAATAATGGTCAAAGGAGAGAGAGAGAGAGAGAGAGAGAGAGAGAGAGAGAGAGAGAGAGAGAGAGAGGGTCATGTAAGGTAATTTTAGAACTGTCTTCCTACCTTTAAAAAGCGGGTCTATTCCTCCCTTTGTGGTAAAGCCCCATATTTAATTGATCTCCTCAGACTCAGACAGACAAGTGCCATAGGATGATCTCCCCATCAACATTTTAAAGTTTTTTTTAAATAATGTCTATGAAAGTTCCAGTGCATAGTTTTATCATTTTTCATTGAACTGGTTAATGTTTATATATATTATATATATATATATATATATATATAATATATATATATATATATATATATATATATATATATATGTGTGTGTGTGTGTGTGTGTGTGTGTGTGTGTGTGTGTGTGTGTGTGTGTATGATATATATCAATGGCGATATTTTTTAGTAACTGATTTCTGAAGCTATAACTTTCTAATGCGTTTTCACTTGTGTCATGAGAAAGTTAAAGGGTCGTGGGTATGGGTATGTGCCCGACAAGAATTGATCATTCTAGACGGTATGCATCTGAAGGTGCCATAAATTGGAGAAATTGCTGGGACACGTTTTGTTGTAGCGTACCAATGAGTAACGGAATCTGCCTAGGTTATACGGTATCAGAGAGAGAGGAGAGAGAGAGAGAGAGAGAGAGAGAGAGAGAGAGAGAGAGAGAGAGAGAGAGAGAGAGAGTTAGATATTGGCTTTGTTGAGACCAAGATTAAATTATTATTATTATTATTATTATTATTATTATTATTATTATTATTATTATTATTATTCAGAAGCTGAAATCTATTCATATGGAACGAGTCCACGGGGACCATTGACTTGAAATTCAAGCTTCCAAAGAATATGGTGTTCATTAAGGCATAGTACGAGGAGGTAAAGGGAAATACGTAAAGAAGAGATACTACTTATCAAAAAATTAATGAATAAATTAACGATTACATCACAATTTATTAAAATGCAAGGAGCATAGTATTAGGGTAGTAATATATTGCACCTTCGCTTGAACTTCTGAAGTTCTATTCGTGCGAATTCCTATGGGAGGTTGATCCACAGCCCAAAGGTGTGGAGAATAAACGACCTCTGGAACTGGGAAGTTCGACAGCGAGGAGGCCCATTTATTGCATATTGGTGGTGCTGTTCAGCGAATCTGGTTGCTCTTGGCAGATAAAGGTAATTAGGGATCAATTGTGAATGTGAAAGATCTCTGTTGAAATACAGCTTATGAAAAAGTGACAAACAAGAGACCATCCGTCGATGGTCCAAGTCATAGCTACTACTAGAAGGAAACAGAAACCTACCACCACGAACCACTTTATCTAAAAGTGATAAATCTCTGGCTGAATGATACATCCATACCGGAGAACAGTATTCTAGCGAAGAGAGTACAAATGACCTAAAACAGGTTTCATTGATTTAATCACGGTCATAAATATATGAGGCCTTACTAACCGAACATTCGTGCTGCATTCGCTGAAACTTTCATTAGATGTTTCTCAAAAGTTAGATGCGAGTCAAAAGTTACTCTTAGAGTAGTTAAAGCTTCAGACTCATTCAGCAAAGTTTCATCCACCTGAAGGGGAGGGTTGGGTGGGAAATCTGTACGAGATCTGCTAATAAATAGTGTTTTCGTTTTACTGGCGTTCAGCCTCATACTCCACCGACTACACCATTCCCTGATGCGGTCTGTGTCCCAATTAAGGCAAAGGGCAGCTTCATTTCTCAAAAGTGGAGGCTTTACTACACGCACAAGTGTTGCATCATCAGCATAAGAACAATCTTGTTTCCAGTCCAATTACCATGTCATCTGTATACACAAAAAATAACAGGAGACAAAGAACACTGCCCCATGGAACTCTGGACACAATAGGTCTTGTTTCACTAAAGAACCCGTCCACACCAACTCGCTGCTGCCTACCAGTAAGAATATCCTGAAGTAATCCTAAAACATATCCACCCACTCCAAGATTCTGACGTTTATAGTTAAGTGACTTGTGATTTACTAAATCGAAAACAGCACTAAAATCCATCTGAATTACTGTGCACTCAAAACCCTGATCAAGGTTTCCGTGCAAATGGTCAGTAAAGTCTAAAAAAGCATTGCAGGTACCTAGCTGCTTCTTATATGCATAGTGACTATCAGCTAGCATTCCGTTATATTCAAGATATATTTATATAGTGGCTTAAAAATACGTTTTTCGGCAACTTCTGATAGCATTGGGAGAACAGAGATTGGCCTGTAGTTGTTAAAGTCTTCAGAAATGCCACTCTTTGGAACAGCCACTGTATTACTAAGCTTGCGCTCATTTGCAAAGATACTGCGTTGACATAAAAATCTATAGAATCTACTAAACTTAGGAGACAACACACTAGAAATAAAAATGGAGAGGGGGGGCGGGGGGAGGGGGGGGGGGAGGCGGAAGAAACCATCAGGATCTTCACCACGCAGCTATCAAAGTTATCCAGAATATTTTTAACATCCCGGGAGTAAAATGCAAATTTTGTAAGAAGAGGTTCAGGATGACAAGTATCAGGTAGAGGGACATCCTCAGTTGATTGCTTAACTTAAAAAGCTTGATGAAGTAGTTCAGCCTTTTCCCTAGGGCCAGCACCCATCTACCATCATCTGTTAGTAGGGGTGGAATGGAAAACGAGCATGACCCAAAGATAGGTGATGCCAATTTGATCCACCACAGAAGAGGTTGAGTAATTTCTTCGAATTTCCTCTTTAAAGACTTATTGTAATTTCTCTCGGCTTTATGGTAAGTACTATTGATAGCCTGGCAAAACTCATCTAAAAGGGGTGGTTTTTTCATTTGAACGATCTCGTCTCCAGGCGTTGAATTTGGTCATTTGTTCAAAATTTTATGTCCTTTCTGGGGACATATCTAAAATAGTCATAAGAATTTCATTTCGCAATTGGCTCTGGATTTCAACCAGGGAATTTTTCCAATAGTGGAATTAGGAATGTACTGATTGACAGAAATGTCAATCTCAATGGCGCAATGATCAGAAGTGCCTATATATATTCACAGACCTTGGACTTCACAACAGCTGGAACATCTGTGAATATGAGGTCTATTCTATTACCAGAAATGTGTGTGGGTTCCTCAATTACCTGGACAAAATCGCAGGATACACAACACTCAAGAGCAGACCGGCCATGTTGATCTGTGGAATTTGAATTTAGCTGCTCACTGAGCTTTGCATTACATTCTCCGCAAATAACGAATGAGGCTTTAGAATCCTATGACTGAGCCATGCTAATCCTCTCCAAAAGACAGTCATATATAGAATCGTCGATATTTGGATTACGGTAAACAGCAAATACATAAACATGTAGAACTTACTGAAAATTTCAAAACAAAGAACTTCATGGCAATTACACACCAAATTTTTCTAACGATAGGTAGGTCGTCCGGACTTCAGTATAAAGCATTACCTTGCGCGTGTGCGATTAATGAACTGCTGTGTGTGACACACAGAAAAGAATATATAATTCTGGATAATGATGATGATAATAATAAGAAAAAGAGAAGCATCATTCTGACTAATAATAATAATAATAATAATAATAATAATAATAATAATAATAATAATAATAATAAGAAGAAGAAGAAGAAGAAGAAGAAGAAGAAGAAGAAGAAATATTAAAATTATCAGTGATGTTACAGTTAAAATATATATATTAAAAATTTGTAGACCTTTTGAAATACTGACCATCTCTTTTAAATATCAGTAAATCTTGATATCTATACCACTGTTCACGCTACTACGAAGAATAATATTAATATTATTTTGTTTAAAAACAACAAAACAACCCTCATAAAAAAGTAACCCACCTCCTAAACTCGGCTGGTTTCGGTTTGGTTCCTGATAAAGCATTAGCGACGCTGGTTCGAGCGAATATTTGAACATGTGTTTTCTCAGCTCGTATCTCCTTGTATAAATAAAGGATGTTTTTTTCAATTAGCATGATTCTCCAATTCCTGAGTTACGACCCCCGGATTATTGAGGTCTCGGGTTTCCGAGACCTTCTCCTAAAAGAAACTCTGGTCTGCGTTGATGGAGATCTGGCGAGAGACACCAGGCACCTCGTCAAAGCATGAAATGGAGATGTTCTGTCTTCAGCTCCGGAGCAGATTCGACTCCGAGGAAATATTCCTGACGCGTCCTCATAGACACCTCGTCGTTGTATCGAGGTTGCCCAGTCTATACGTCTTTGTCGTTGAAGACGGCGGGAGGCCAGTTTTCAATGGAATGCCTATGCAAGAGCCTGGGCAAATATGGAGCACTGCGACCTCGCGTCCGTGTTGCTTATGCCCCTCTAACCGCGCTTAGAAAATACCGAGCGACGACGTTGCATATGGCCGGATCCCTCTGAATGAAGAATGAGGCTTTGCAGTGCTTGGGACCTCTTCTGAGGACCATTATTTTTAGTGGTGATGTCATGGATTCTGAACCACTTCTAGAAACGGTTTTAAAAAACTAGAACGTCTTGTATTGTTTTTGGTCTGGCAATCCTTTGCTAGAAGTCCTAGACTACATTATCGTACTTGCCAAACCTACAATTAAGTCTGGAGTAGGTGAATTTTCTGGTTCTTACGCAAAATAGACTACGCTAACTTTATTATAATATACCTCAGTTTATTTAAACTGATACAACTTGTATTTTGTTGGCGCAGCATTAACAACTTCCAAACGCATCCTTCATCATTTTAACTAAAACTAAAGGTACTGTTAATTTAGTATGACAGTCATTCTGTTAGTCCAAATTGATCCTCTTATACATTCAGTGATCGTAACTAGCAACCTACCTCAACATTAAATTAAATGTTCTTTTCTCATAAATCATACGTTCAATTAAGTTAATTTCCATGATAAAACTGCAAAAGTAAACGAACAAATAAAGACAAAATAATACTATTTCACATAAGATATCAGTTTAGACATTATATATTTTGCAACATAAATATCTTGGGCTTGATAAATAAATAAATAAATAAATAAATAAATAAATAAATAAATAAATAAATAAATAAATAAATAAATAAATAAATAAATAAATAAATAAATAAATAAATAGATAAATAAATAAGCAGCATAGTTTGAATGGGCGGGATTCCTAAAGATTATAAGAGTATAAGGTCGCATCATCAGTGCAATTAGTACCACTGTACATGACTTATCAGAGAGTGAAGTTACAAGACTCACCACTATGGGTTCCTTTTACATTTGGCAGCCGTTATTCATTTAATAGGGACTTTGCTAAGCCTTCTTCAGGCGAGAGTTTTACTAATCAATAGGAATCTTAGAATGCTGATTGCTTGTTTCTGATTGGACATTGACATTACTGGGATATTCCATTGATGAGAATCGAGTATCTTTTCTTAAAGTATTTAATTACCTTTATTGATGTGTATATAACCGTTAAATAATATTCACTTCGCAATCTCTGTCGTCTATGTTTTCTGTCACTATATAAGTTAGATACTCGATTGATTGGTGTTCAGGGAAATAGTTATTCATCCCGCCCTCTTTATTATTTCTTTATTGTCTATAGTTGTCTCACTCTGAGTTGTTACTATATAACCAATTCTCCCAAATTTTCGGCTGCGCCTTACCCCCAGTAATTTAGCCTGGACCATTCATGGACTTGATTTTTCTTGCTCGAGAACACATGCACGAACTTTTTCGTTCCCTCTTTTATGTAAAGAGAGTATGTCTGCGTGCATTATTGTGTGAGAAGCGTTCTGGTACAGTTCGTTACAATACGACAACAGAGAACACCTCCGATCTGGGTATGTTGTTACATATCCCGGTCTCGTCTTGGCCGAGAGGTGGTTTTTACATAAAAGGAAAACGAGACGAGGGAAAGAAAATACGCGAAGAGCAGATTTCATATGTTGAGTAATGAATACCCACACGGCTTTAGATGGTGCATAGCAGTGTGACATGGGCGGGCATGATACGAGTAGCAGTGGGTCACATGGAGGCCAGATAGCCAATGGAGTGATGGAGTGGTATGAAGAGAGCAATAGTACAAGGTATGGCACTCACAAAGATTCATGATGAAAAGGAAAGTGCAAAAATAAAAATGTATGTTGTTATGATGTTGATCATATAACAATTCTGATACCATAAAGTAAGGGTAATAGTAGTTATAACAATAGTATTTTAGATTCAGTCGGTAATGTAAATTTTAGCAAAGTATTTGATTTTTTTTTTTATAATAATACTATATTTTCCCTTAAAGTCCTCTCCCAAGGGTAATTTTATGTCCGTGCAGTATTTGACCAAGTCAAACAAAAGGATTGTTTTGATAGCAACAGATTTCATGTACAAAAAGATATACTTGATGAATCGTCCTCCAAGACACTAGTTTAATTAATTAAAATTTATACGGAAAGAATTTCTTTTAATGACACTTTAATAAAAGCAATCTACGGTCATCAGACTATTTGTACTATTTCATCTTCTTTGAGTGTCACTGTCGCAACCACTGCAACAGATCGGATAATAAGATCAAACTTTTGGGTTCATATTATTTACATAGAAATGTACTACTTATTTTCATTTGTAACAAATGAAAATTATGTATGATAATTATTTAAATGAAGAAACATTATAGCGAACAAAAGTATCTATAAATCCACAACTTGAAAAAGTGTGAAGTATTGTACCCCCAAAAATAAATACACCTTCAGCCTACAAAGACTTTTACCGTCAATGAGAAACAGCACTCCGCCAAACAGGAGGTAAAAAAAAAAAAAAAAAAAAAAAGAGGCAAACAAAACAGCACTTCAGAAGTCGCACGAAGTTAGTGCGAGTCCGAAGAATGGGACTGTGAGGTTGCCATTCACCCTTGGACAATGGTGGTTGTTTGAAGAACTGCAGAAGTAGTTTATTTTTTTTTGTATACCCCATCACTCCTCCTTTATTTCGTTTCTTCTTCTTCTTCTTCTTCTTCTTCTTCTTCTTCTTCTCCGCCGTCTCCAGGGGATAAAAAGGTGGCTATAGCCGAGGGGCAAACACTGTTCAGAGGGTTTTGATTATGATATTCTTCCTTGAGTGTTTTGTAATGTTTCGTCATTACTAATATTGGATTTTCTTTTCTCCAAGGCGTGTGATTGCTTTCGTTCTATTAGCGTTAATCGTGTTATTGCTGTTCATGTACGTAATACTATTAAATTTCTCTATTTTAATTACTATTATTATTATTTAAGCCATTTTTCTAAGAGATTTTGTATATATTTTTTTACTTAGTTGCCAGCGTTACCCATGCTTGCTCAAAGCGAGGCATGAGAGAGAGAGAGAGAGAGAGAGAGAGAGAGAGAGAGAGAGAGAGAGAGAGAGAATGCGCCGTAAAAACACTAAACAATAAGAAAACAAAGTTAATAGAAATGAGCATAACAAGAGAAAGTGAAAGAAAGCTAGTGGGTTAAAGCATTAACATTGTAAAAAGCAAAGGAAGAAAGAAGGAAAGAGAGAAAGAAAGACAGAGATCCAGGTACCGGGAAAGAGAAAATGTAACCCCGTTGATTATGAGGAGAGATTGGGCTCTATCATTGCCTGGCGAGACTCATTAATGAGGTTAAGATATGAAGGAGGCTCTCCTACCTGTCCCCATTCCTCCCTCCCTCCATCCCACTTCGGACACCCTCTGCAGAACCCCCCCTCCCCATGGATCCCAATCATCCAGTCATCTCACCCCTCGCCCCCTCCCATCCCCCCCCCCCACCCAACCAAACACAACCACGATGCACAGCCGCCTCTCCCCAGAGGTTATCAAGCATACTATTAATTTCATTTTTCACTTACACATTTGATTCCGAAGTTAGCCCCTCAGCTACGTTAATTAACTTTCAACTTTTGGACGCTGAAATGTCTCCTCTAATGCTTGGGAGAGCCCGGATGTTTTTCATTATAATTTAAGCTTTTTGTCGTCTCCGTCGGGAAAATTAATCTACAGTCGATTGCCGTCTCCTGTTTTGCCATTCGACTTGTGATACTTGTTACTTATGATCAAATAATTTCTGCAGCTTTTTTATATTTCTTTTTTTATTCTGCACTGCAAATGGAATGAACGAGAGAGAGACATAATTCTCTTTAGTTCGCAGCAAATAGAATAAGGTATTTTTTAATGCTCATTTTTCATCAGTTCACTGTATCTCTCCGTTGACAAGCTTTTTCAGTAAAAATCATATTTCGACCTGAACGCTTCCGTTTCCTTTATTAGTGAGTAGAATTGAAGGCTGCAAAATTTAGCCTCTTGGCTTCTGACATGAAGTGAGTTGACATGACAGACATTTCTACAGTGATTCCTGGTGAGCTGGGTCAAGGGATTTAAAATTATTAAAAATACAACTTTCTTTTCTTTTTTTGCATAACAATTCGCATTGAGGCACTTTTTTTCTTTTTTTATAATTAGAAATAGCTCCAACGACTTTTCCCTTCGCGTCTCCAAGAAACCGACTAAGAAAGAGAAAATAATAAAATATATCTCCATAAGAAAAAAAGAAAGGAAAGTAGAGTAGACGGAATTCAGATTCAAAACGATAAATTCAAATCTCTACAAATACATATCTTTACATTTCTCTTTTATTACGAAGTGGCAGCGAATGAGACTGGGCCCATGTTAATACCGTATAGCAGAAAGTAGAAATATTAATCGCCGGTTAATTCCACCTTTCGTAATTAACTTCATATTTATGGAGGTTGTGGGGTCATTAATACATGTTTGAGAATCTCCAGCATCCAGGTTTCGGGTTACTCGGAGCTGCAAGTCATTTGATTTGACGGGCAAAAACGAAAGCAGAAGAAGGAAGAAAATGAAAATGTCTTGCGCCAGAGAGAGAGAGAGAGAGAGAGAGAGAGAGAGAGAGAGAGAGAGAGAGAGAGAGAGTACTGGTTAGTTTTTAACATCGACAGAAAAGAGAAAAGGCAAAAAAAAAGTCAGTAAAAGAAGACTAATTCGTTTGGAATCCGAAAATAAAAGAGTGAGAATGGAAATGCATTAAATTGAGAGAGAGAGAGAGAGAGAGAGAGAGAGAGAGTTACAGATTACTATGAAATTTTCGTTTGTTTTATTCATTCGTAGCGGGAGTCGAAGAGACTCCGTAAAGTTGGCTTTTCTGCTGAGTCATCACCTGCTGAAAAATATTTAGTTTAATCGTCTTATTGTTTTCTCGCGCGAATAAACTTGATAGAAATGCCTCCGTGGACGTAACAGATTCGTACTTCACTCGTATATTACTATAGTTATGGTTTTGTTCCCTTCGGTTTTAATGAAGTAAAGAACAGCTTGTGTTGGGTTTGTGTTGCGTCTGGATATATATGTATATATGATATGTATATATATATATATATCTATATATATATAATATATATATATATCATACATACATATATATATATCATAATATATATATATATATATATATATATATATATATATATATATATATATATATATATATATGCATACACGTGCATATTAGAAAAATTAACCCCAGATAGCAGAAACAGAGAGAGAGAAGAGAGAGAGAGAGAGAGAGAGAGAGAGAGAGAGAGAGAGAGAGTATTCAACAGCTAACAACTAATGAATCCAAGATAACATTTTAGACTTTATCGGCAAAATAATGACCACTTGTCCTCAGTATGGTTCGTTAAACATAGATAATCGCTCTCTCTCTCTCTCTCTCTCTCTCTCTCTCTCTCTCTCTCTCTCTCTCTGAGTCCCATTTCTTAGGGTTTCTCCTTTGTTCCTTCTTTTCTTATATATGCCACATTTGAGGAATCGTATCGAGATGAAAATATTTACTTTATAGCCCTCATCTTTCGTCTTTCTACCTGTTGATTTTTTCACTTAACATTTTGTAATCATCGAAGTCTCTTATGATTGCAGTTTTCAAGTTTAATAAGGAAAATATTTTTTTCACTGAAGTACAGTTTATATGAATGATTCGTATCAGTTTATTTTCAACATTCCAACGAAACCAATGATAAACTTCTCCAATATCAGAGATTTTCGCTTTGCCCTTCCTTTATGGGAACAGTTAGTCCCACTTACATACTCTATGGCTCACGGGGCCTCATTGTGACCCTTCTTCTCAAATCAGACACATTTGCCGCAAGTTTATAAGTAATGGTTTTTGGGATGAGGTGGCGAGCTAATCAATCAAACTCGGCCAAATAGTTAGGGAAGTTCATTGTTTTCACTTTAAGACTTATGTTAGACATTAAGGGGCAGTTAGTTGCCACACTGTTTAGGGAGACAACTTTTCCGGTTAAGATGCTCTCTCTCTCTCTCTCTCTCTCTCTCTCTCTCTCTCTCTCTCTCTCTCTCTCTCTCGTTCTGCGTCGCTTACTGTGGAAAGCCAACTTGGTCTTGAAAATACGTTTTGCAAAATCGTTCTCCATGCCACTCAGGTTTCAGGTAACTTTGTGAACGGGCAAAAATACCCATTAAATGACATGTAATCAAATCATTGTTCAATGAGTCTTAACAGTATGTTTTTAAATACGTATACCTCTTGAACCAAGCTGAAGAATACTTCAAGAAAGTACAAATCCATGCTTCAGAAAGAGACAGACAGGCAGACAGACAGAGGGTACAGACCCTTGTGTATCACGTGTATTATAATAAGAATATAATTTTGAAGTTTCGAACAAATGTTTTCGGTTCGAAATAATTTCCAAAGGGCCGTAATCAGGTGGATATAAATATATGTATATATATATGTATGTATGTATAGAATATATATATATATATATATATATATATATATATATATATATATATATATGTATAAATATATATATGTATATGTATGTATATAGAATATATATATATATATATATATATATATATATATATATATATATAGTATATATACAGAATGAGAGAGAGACCCGTCATTGCTACTTACATCAGTGTTCTTCCTATTCTCTCTCTCACTCTCTTCTCTCTACTCCTCTTCTCTCTTCTCTCTCCTCTCTCTCTCTCTATATATATATATATATAATTATATATATATATATATATATATAATATATATATGTAGTGTGTGTGTGTGTGTTTATAAAGACACGGGGAGAGAGAGAGAGAGAGAGAGAGAGAGAGAGAGAGAGAGAGAGAGAGAGAACCGGCATTGCCACTTGCATCACCCTTCCTAAGTTAGGTCGCGTCGTGTGTCAGGAAACCTTAAATCACGACTGTTGTCAGTTAAGAGAACCCACTGACGCAAATAACTCTTAATGAACGAGCAACAATTTGTCAGGTGTGATCGGCTAAATTGGGAGGTGTTGCTACCTACCTGAGTTCTACTACTAGTTTTCAGCTGAGAAAATGATAGGAGGATGATAGTTTTATTTAGCATTTTCTGCGACTTACATACATTCTCCTTTTAGAATGGTTATTATTCAATTTATTCAAAAGATTTTCATTTATTCAATGAACAGGCCACACGCACACATACACATATCAAAATATTCGTAAATAAACTCGTACTGTGCTGCAATGAAAGCCCAGGTTTTTATTCCTTCATTGGCATATTTACATTCATATATATATATATATATATATATGTACTATATATATATATATATAATATATTACCCCTATAATCTATATAATATGCAAATATTTATAGATAGGCGTGTGATAACTTACATTGACATGTTTAATTATTTTCATTCGATATTCGAGTTATGGTGGAGTAACTGACGTAATTCTTTTCTACTTTCAGGCGGAATTGTCTCTTCAGGGAGATGACTTCACTCGTCAAATCTGGCACATGTATGCCACCTTCGAAGAATTTATAGACCACCAGCAAACGTCAGGGGAAGCCAGTCCGGCCTCCCGTCCCTCACCAGGACCGAGTAGCAACGAGGCTCCCCCGCCCCCAGCTCCCGCAGGGGGACTGGGTGCAAGCTCACCCCGGGATGTGATGACCAGCAGTCATCCAGGTTCGCTCGCCTCTCATTCCTCCAGTGCCAACTCCAATCGTCCCGGCATGGCTGACGTGGCACTGCCACCGGGGACCACGATGACCTCCGTTCGCTCCTCACGCTCAATCTCGCCCCCGACTGCCAGCGACGACATAGCTTTGGCCTCACCCAGGAGGCGGAGGCGGCCCAGAAGGTTGCGGCGATCAGTCGACAATCCCCTGTTGGACACAATCAGTGCCATAGGAGACGCGGACAGCGACGAAGGCGAGCTCCTTCCTCCGGCACCTCCGCCCTCCGCATCGTCATGCTGGGGGCCGCGGCTGCACCCAGAAGCAGACGTCGTGGGTTACGCAGGCAGCAACAGCGTCGACAGTGGTTACAAGAGTGCCTGTCCCACGCCTGAATTACCTGATCCAGCTGCCTACCTTGAACATCGGTTAGAGAAACGTGGCTCTTTGGCATCCCTGGCCTCTACAGGGTCATCCTCCGGGAGTGGCAGCGCATCCAAGCCTCGGATTGCCATGGGGACTAGGGTTATGGCAAGGGTTCCAAGGTCTCCAAGTTCTGGAGGAAGCGCTCCATCTCCAGGTCTGTCTCGGAGGCCTGGTTCAGATGGTTCTTACTACGAATTAGACCAATTAGCTGGCCTTAGAGGGGGTTTGTTAGGTTCTCCGCCCCCTCACACTACCCCTGCTGAAGTACGAAACCCTGGATTTACGCGTTACTCACCAAGGGGGTCTCCCGCCCCGCAAAGAACGAACTCTCCCAGTGGTGCTACCCCAAGAGACACGCACGTGTCCCGGCGAGCGGCTTCACCAGCATCACCTGAGCGACGACCTCGCAGTGCATCTACAGGTTCCAGATGCTCCCCTGGGACGAGAGGACGTCGCCCACCTGGTGGTCTGCGAGCAGGCTCTCCTCTGTTAGCGT
>NC_087205.1:21539261-21594261 GCF_015104395.2 Macrobrachium nipponense | reverse complement strand
TATATAAAGGACAGACATAAAGTACTAAGCAACGCTGCTCATAAAAATTAACGTTATGCTATCATATTCCCTCAGAAATTTGTAAATAAAGTGTTCCCAGAAACAAGAAATGATGAAGAGACACCAGGTAACAAAATAAAAGAGAAAAAAAGAACAGAAAACAAAAGCAGATAAACAAGAAAGGGAAAAGGACTAACCAACTACCCCCAAAACAATAAAAAAAGGAAAAAAAAAAACAGCAAAAGAGACGAACGCCACAACCGCAAAACGGGAGCAGAGGCTCAGAGGCAAATACCTCGCCAGCGCAATTTTTACCATTCTTCTTAGCAACGGTTCTCTCTCTCTCTCTCTCTCTCTATCTCTCTCTCTCTCTCTCTCTCTCTCTCTCTCTCCTCGAACAAGTTGTGATTATCGAACGAACGCTACCCGCTTGACCCAATCGCCAGGAGCAACAGAGCAGCAGCAGCAGCACCACAAGAAGCACTCTGGCTCTCTCCGGAGGGAACTCCTTCCCCCCCCCCACCCCCTTCCCTTCCCCCCTTTTCCTGGTCCTGCCCTTCTTGCCCTCTTCTTCACCTTTTCTCCTTGTGCCGGAAATCGCTTCCTTGCCCAGAGAACACTGGAAGTCATCCTGATGCGTAGATGGCGATGCTTTGGGCGATCGTCTTCTGTTTTAGGCCATCTTTATTCGCTGCCTTTAGTTGCTTGAATTATCATTATTATTATTATTATTATTATTATTATTATTATTATTATTATTATTATTATTATTATTATTCATAACAAACATATGATTTTAAGTAATATAAAAACCTCCCAAGAAGAGAAAATGTAAGAAAAACGAAAATTTTTGAAGTGAAAACGAGACCGAAGAACGAAAAGATACATATTTGTATGTATTTACGTACAGAACCATTATTTTGTTACTATCAGCCGTTCAGTGATTCAAACTGCTTATGTTTCATGTTTCCTTTTACCACTTGCAGATCATTCCCTCCTTCTCAAACTGAAAATTCCTAGGGTTATCGGACATAATTCATCTCACACCTCTATTATATTATCTCTCTCTCTCTCTCTCTCTCTTCTCTCTCTCTCTCTCTCTTTCTCTCTCTCTCTCTGTGCCAGAGCATACCTAAGAATTCTTAAGGTATTCTTCTATTATTGTTCTTTGGGTTCTTTACCGTAATTTTCATCTCTCTCTCTCTCTCTCTCTCTCTCTCTCTCTCTCTCTCTCTACCCAACGCCCCAAAGCCTGACTCGTCTGACCGAGAATTCTTAAAATATTCTGACATAATTGCAACACCAAGTAAGTCCAAGCAAAGGGAAGCAAAAAGCAGTTGCCAGGGAAGGGAAAAAGCAGCCCCGCGTGGACATGGTAATTACTGAATTATCTGCAGAATGTTATAGAGTCAAATGGAGAATGAAGACGAGCAGGGATCGCCAACGTTATAAGGTCACTTCGGGTCACCGGAGGTCAATCTACGACCGATGCTGTCAACGAGTATTTGGATAGTCTCTTCTAGAGACGTTTAAACTTTTAAGGAAGCTATGCATAGATTTACTTATTATCATTATTTATATACACTCGTACACACACACACACATATATATACATACCTAAATATACATAGATATATACACCTACACACAAAAGAAGTGGAATGCATAGCTGACATTTAACAAGGGAGGGCCATTATTGACTTGTCATTGTATAAACCCGTCATATCTTTAATAAAGATAAATAGATAAATAAAAATATATATATATGCATATATATCATATATATATATATATATATATATATATATATATATATGTGTGTGTGTGTGTGTGTATGTCTCGATGACAAGACATCTTTTTTTCCCAAAATTTTTGAATCTGCCAGAAAGCTGTACACACGCACACACGCGCGCGCGCGCGGAGAGAGAGAGAGAGAGAGAGAGAGAGAGAGAGAGAGAGAGAGAGAGAGAGAGAGAGAGAGAGAGAGAGAGAGAGAGAGGGACTCGATATAACGAAAAAGCAGAAATCTTGCCTTAAAAACTGGAAATCATCCAAGAAGTGAATGACCTCGATGCCCTTTGACCCCGGCAAGACCATGTGTCATCTACAAAAGAAACGGACCGACGAGGTACGTCAGATTTGGGTACAAATTTCAATAAGTTCTTTATGATTATGAAAAATAACTTTAGAAAACACGAAAATTGTGGTCAAGACTAGACAATGCTTCAAGAGATGTAAAGAAATTATATGAAAATCGACGAGGATTGAAAATGATTCCAAGGAAAGAGAATTTATTGTTTGGTCCAAAAAAGGGGAAGATTACATACACAGCCAGGCACTGATTTATAAGATATGAAAATAATTTGTCTTATGATTGTATCTCTTTCTGAAAGAGGTCTTCACGGTTGTTTATAGATTCCAAAACAACCGTATTATTTCATGACTTCTGAAGAAGCGATAAAAGAAAAAAAAAGTCGAGAAATAAAAGGGAATGAACAAAGAAGGAAAGGTATTGCACTAAGGTTTTAGAAAGTAATATTAATTCCCACCCAACAATCACCCAACCGTAGACATCCTTGTACCCGGCAGTCGGGAGAAGAACACGAAGAATGACATGTTTTTCGAGGATGATTTGGGTAGCGATGCCAGATATGGTAAACATGTCTGTCTCAGTCTCTTCACGGTTGAGAATAAGAGACCAGTTTTAAAATTGTACTTACTTTTGACTGAGGCACTTCATAGATAAGAGTTTTTTTTTTCTGGCCTGTCTTGGACTTCGAATTCTAGACGGGATCACTGAGGAAAACGGCAGAACTACGGGAGATAAATAACAGATTACAGTCGGATGTTTGTAGAAACCAGAGACAAGCCTCGAAAGAGATGATAAAGAGATAAGTTAAAAGTCGAATTCCAGCTTGAAATAAATAGGAGACAACAGAAATAACAAGGAGATAACTGTCGAATTCTAGCAGTGATCATTGACAAGATTCGAACGAGATAATAAAGAGACAAGATAATTGTCGAATTATAGCAGGAATTAAATAGAAGACCAGAAAGAAATTACGAGGAGATAACTGTCGAATTTTAGCAGTATAGATCGGAACAAAGTCTCTAGAGGAAATAATGAAGAGATAATTACTCGAGGTCGAGATAAGGGGTGAGCTAGCGAGCGAAGACGAGCCGACAATTATCGAATCCCGGGGATGATTTTATGCCTCATTTAGGCTTGTTAACAATTACTTAAATCTGAGAGAGACGAGAGGGATGGCTGATTGACACGTCGAACAACCCGGCTGTAGTTTTATTTAGACGTTATTGAGAGCGACCCATGACTTTTATTGGACTTACTGGAAGGGGGCCCCGGCCAATAAGAGTTGTTCCGTGTCTTTTTCTCTTTTTACGAGGTTGCAAGTCTCTCTCTCTCTCTCTCTCTCTCTCTCTCTCTCTCTCTCTCTCTCTCTCTCTCATATTTAGCACCTGGGGATCATGAACTGCTTTGGTTTACTGTGATTTTTGTAGTTTATTTAAATCTATCTCTGTATCTTCTAACCCTTTGTGTAGTTTAGATTTGTTCGTCTACCTTAAAACCCTTTGCATAATTTAGACTTGTTTCTGTATCTTGAAACCCTTTTGCATATTTTCTATTTCTTGATATCCTTGCGTATGTTAGATTTGTTTCTATATCTTGAAACCCTTTGGGTAGTTTAGATTTGTTTGTATAGCTTGAGACAATTTGCGCTGTTGAAATTTGTTTTTGAATCTTGAAACCCTTTTTTGCGCAGTTTAGATTAGTTTCTGTATATCGAAACCCTCTGCGTAGTTTATTTTTTGCTGTATAAAGAAACAATTCGCGTAGCTTACATTTGTTTGTGTATATTCAAACCCTTTACGTAGTTAGTATTTGTTCCTGTTTACCAAGTCTATATTTGTTCCTTTACCTTGAAACCCTTTAGAAAAATACATTTCTAAAGTTATATTTGTCAAGATAGAAACAACCCTCAACGGTTTTAAAAATATTAATAAATAAATCAAACGAATACGACAGACACTTTTGTGCCTCCCATTCATTGTTTTCCATTCATTGATCAACACTGAATCTCATGTTTACCCATATCTTTGTTTTCTTCCTATCTTGTTCTTAGCGATTGACAGCTCATAGTACAAGTAACACGGATCCCTTATTGTCAAGAAAGGAATGACAAACGAGACAAACCAGTTGCATTTGAGGATCGCAAAGCGTAAGTAAAAAAAACTAAAGCAAAAAATACTGTTGGCGGTCTTGAAACTTTGGGATAAAGAAAAAAAAAAAAAAAAAAAAAAAAAAAAAAAAAAAAAAAAAAAAAAAAAAAAAAAAAAAAAAAAAAAAAAAAAAAAAAAAAAAAAAAAAAGTCACTACGGTACATGGTGCTAGTATTCGGAGTTCGGTACCAAAAAAAAAAAAGTGAGAGAGAAAAAAAAATATAAGGAAGAGAAAGAGGTGGGAGAAAAATAATGGTTACCCAAAAGGTGAAGTTTAATCATCATCCAACGTGGACTGGGGCAGACGGACGCCATATTGTTTTTGTGTGCCAACTGAAGAATGTGGTTAAGGATGAGCAGCAGGTGTAAGAAGAGTGAAACACGAGAGAGAGAGAGAGAGAGAGAGAGAGAGAGAGATAGAGAGAGAGAGAGAGAGAGAGAGAGAAAAAGTAGTAGTGGCGAGACTACCCGAAAAAGCAATATGGCGAGGCAGCACCGTAAATCATATGCACGATTTATTGCTGGACGAGCCCCGGTCTCACTCGCTAGGAATTCAGGCCAGCCTCCTCCTCCTCCTCCTCCTCCTCCTCCTCCTCCTCCTCCTCCTACTATGCTATGAGGATGGTCTGGATGGTGCCCCGATGGATGGAATGGGATCGTTCCGTTGGGGGAGGGCTAGCGGGGCCTGTGGGAGGAGGGAAGATGGGGATTACATTCGTCATTGATCGAAATCCAGGGATTCTATAATCTTAGGAAACGTGTCAATCGTCCTTGGTGATTTATCAAACTGATTAGACATACTTTCCCTTTGACTTATTAAAAATATGACATACTTTCCCTTTCTTAACACAAGATGTCATCGGCCATTGTCAATGTGACGCCAATTTGTTACAAAATGTGTATGAATTAATGCCCATAAACTTATGTAGGCTTGAACTATTCGCACATAAACACGCACACACACATGTATATATATACACACACACGCACACACACACATATATATATATATTATATATTATATATATATAGATATAGATAGTATAGACCAGACAGACAGAGCAGACAGGACAGACAGACAGACAGAGAGAGAGAGAGAGAGAGAAAGAAATTCCCATATGCCATAAAGTACATAATGATAATGGAAGTGCCACATTAACCTTGCTTAACCTGAGCCTCATGCAACCTTAATGAAAGGCCTTGACGTGTGTGCGTGTGTTTTCCAGTGCAAGGGGGTGCCTCAAAAAACTCAAATCATTTGGAAATGCGGTGGCTGCCAGCCTCATACCTTGTCTCGTGTGCGTTCATGAAGCTGATGCGTATATACTATGACCCGTCAAAAAGTACTTATAAAATGAATACAAAAATGTCATCTGGAATCATTTAATGTGCATATGGAACGACATTCAAATTCCCATCCACAAAAAAAGGAAGATTCCAGACTAAAGACTTTAAAATAATTTTCGCTCTAATCCAGTATCCTGCACAGTATTCGTGTCACGTTTGGAGTAATTTTTCTACTGTCCCTGGTGAAGAAATCCATGCGAGTTTTTTGTTTTTTGTTTTGGCTGTACTGAATCTGAAACAGATCGACTACTACCCATCAAGAGGGGAAATATTGACACTCAACTGTTGAGGGATGAAAATGCAATGAAGTTAGAACATGTCGCTTGGGAAATAAAGTAAGGTCAAATTATTTCATTTGGAGCAATAGTTTACAAAAGGTTTTTAGGAAATAATAATTAGAAACGGAGCAGTCATTAAAGAAAAATCTTATGGCACGTCATCAAGAAAAGTCTTATATTATAGCACGTCATCAAGAAAAGTCTTATATTATAGCACGTCATAAGGAAAAATCCTATATATAGCACGTCATTAAGAAAAATCTTATATTATAACACGTAATCGAGGAAAATCTTATATTATAACACATCATTAAGAAAACTCTTATATCATCGCACGTCATCAAGAAAAGTTTTATATTATTGCCCGCCATCAAGAAAATCTATACTCTAGCACGTCATAAAGAAAAGCTTTTTATCATAGCACGTCATCAAGAAAAATTTTATATTATACCACGTCATCAAGGATACATGTCACTTGGGAAATAATGGAAGGTAAAAACACAGTAGAAGAAATAGTTTACGAAAGATCATTAGGGATTGATAATTAGAAAGGAAGCTATCATTATAGAAGTATGTTATCAAGGAAAAGAATTAAGTTTGACGTACATAATTTAGAGAAAATGATGTTATAACACGTCATTACTGGAAAATAATGATGTTACACTGCGTCATTATTATTTTGAAAACAACTCATTAAGGAAAAAATAAGGTTAAAACATATACAGAAAGATGAGGTTAGAGCACATTGCTCTCAATGCTGGGTTTCGCGTAATTTCACCTGAAGGGTTGAAATAAATTTTACTCGTTTTAATCTTTCATTACTCAATTTTATTATTTTACTCCTTTCTCGACAAGGAAATAAGATAATTCGTTGTTTCGTATGATAAAATCTCTTCAAGAATTTATTGGAATACAATGAATAATTTATTTTGGAAACTTTACAAACACCGACACATTTCCCGCCAACTTGACATTCTTCAAAGGGCTGCCAGGAATCTAACATCAAGATATAACATAAAGTTTCAATAGAAAGTGATTTATGTGCAGTGTCTCGGGGGTTAAAGTGGACCGTACTTATATTCTGTTATCTTCAGTCATTTATAAAACCAGATGATATTTTCTTTAATAAACAGAAGAACAGGCCTGGAAGGGATACAAGACAACTGCTAGGTGGCGAATTAATTCATTTTATGCAGTATCTTACACATCTATAGATGCGTGTGTGGACGCCCTTGTGTTTGCAAGTAATGAGTATACTTTTACTTGTTTAAGAATGAATAAGCTAACACACACACACACACTTCTTCTTTTTCAGAAGCAAGCTAAAATGACGTACGGTTTTGGAGAATTTCATTTCATCTAACTTTCCTGAGTTTTGGTTCTATTATTGAAGTCATTGTTTCCGTATGTTAGAAAATTGTGGTCCTTTCCTAATATGGCACAGACATGCTCACACTCACATATTCACAAAATTCTGTTGAGAGGCCACTGGAACTCTAGGTCCGATGATTCGGGGAAGGACTAGCAGCGGAACTTCTTCTTCTTCTTTATCTTCTTTGCCTTCAGTTTTGCCCATTCTATATGGGTCGCTGTTTCCTGTCAGCCTTCTCCAGGACCAGCAGCGGATATGGCGGAAATAATCCCAGGAAGAAGTCGCTGTTGAACTTTTTTAAGCCGTAGATTGTTCGTGATTGGTCATTAATAGCTTCCCTAAACGCTTGCATGTCTTTTAAAGCCACCCACCAACGCCTCCTGCCCTCCCCTCCTTTTTTTTTTGTTTTTTTTTTTTTTTTTTTTTTCTTTTCCCCACGCATTTCAAGTCTGGATGGCTTCTGAATGAAGTATGCTATTTTTTTCTTTTATTGTAATAAGCCGAATATTCACAGTCATGGGGTCACTAATCAAGTCATTAAACCTTGGGGTATCTGACCTTTTGGAATACGTTAATGCCATCTTATGTAAATTTTGTTTGCGGATTCAGTGCATATCGTTGTTATCTTGTTTTGATTCGAATTCTCATCGTTGCGATATTGGTTATCTGCAAAATTTCTTGGAAATTGTAGAGGTTTATATATACACACTCTTTAGCAAAATCATTCAGTTTTTCTATTATATTTTAAATCTGACATACTATATATCAACTATCTCAGCACCATTTTACACTTTTGGTGCTAATCAGAATTACAGGATGATTTTTCTCCCAAATGCTTCCCATGGTCCGAGGCTGCATCATACTTTAAAAGAATGAGAGAGATGGGTGGGGGGGGAGAAGGGAGATAGGGAAGGCGGCCAGTCAGATGGGGGTGGGGATAGGGGGAAGTTCTCACTAATCCATAAGAGCCATCCACCCATCAACCCAGCACGTTTTTATAGACCCTTACGCAATCAGCTTTCTAACCATTAGACATGTATCTCTCTGAACGTCTGAATTGCTTTAGTATTGGCTCTGGAGCACTGCCCCCTCCTCCCCCGTACCTTTCACCCTCTCACCCCTCCCCATCCTCCACAGCCCCCTCCCTAAAAATATGACACGTTGGAAACAGGGTTGATGCAGACACACAGAGCTCGTTTTATTGCTGACTGTGGGTGACGTAGACAAGGAAGGTGGGGTGTTTGGGTTGTTTAAGAAAGATGCAATGGGGAAGGCTCTGAGAACAAGGCCTTGCTAAGGCTGACCCTTGAGACTTTCCATATATGTTTTTTTTTTTTACCGTAAAATTGACGTGAGATGAGGAAGGTTACGGAATAATACACACACAAAAGTAATTAAGAATAAAATAGCTGACAGAGAAATGCTGTTAAGAGAAAAGACAAAATGAAATGTTCTCGACGTTCAAAGGTCAGAACGAAGACGCTTTAGAATGAAGAAGTCCCATATCCGGAAAAAATAGTTTACCTCTCGTTACCTAGTATGTCAAAAATTTCCAGGAATTCCAATTATTACTTTGTCTTCACGTGGTAGATGGAAGTTCTTGTTTTTGAAACAATCAATAAATCTTTGTTTATTACTAGATCTACATGATACAGATACCTTCTTAAGGAATGGAGGAAATCTAATGAAGAATGTATATACATGCATGCATACACACACACACACACACACACACACACACACATATATATTATATATATATATTATAATATTATATTATATATATATATATGATATATAATATTAATATATATATATAATAGGATATAAACATACCACGTATATACAAGTTATATATGTGTGTGTGTGTGCATGTATTTATGTATTCTAGTTGAACCAACCAGTCGGTGCCCGAGAAAACTCTTAAAAACTTGACCCTCCTTGTACTGACTGTCCCTTTTATCCAAATATTACTGTGGTGACTGTCCCTTTTATTCAGTTATGACTGTACTGACCGTCCCATTTATGCAGGTATTCCTGTACTGACTGTCCAAATTATCCAGATATCACTCTGGTGACTGTCCTATTTATCCGAACAGTTACTATAGTGACCGTCCCTTTTATCCAGGCATTACTCTGCTGACTTTCCCATTTATCCAAGTATTACTGTACTGACTGTCCCTTTTATCCAGGTATTATTATGCTGACTATCCCCTCTATCCAGATATTATATGGTGACTGTCCCCATGTATTACTGAGGTGACTGTCCTATTTATCCAGGCATTACTGTTCTGTCTGTCTCTCATATCAATGTATTACTATTCTGACTGTCCATTTTATCCAGATATTACTGTGGCAACTGTCACATTCATCCAAATATTACTGTGATGGCTGTCCAATTTATCCAGGTATTACTGTGGTGAGTGTCCACTGTATTCAGACATTACCGTGGTGACTGTCCCATTTACTCCCAACTAAACCTAAACACACAACCCCCCCCACCCCAACTAAACCTAAACACATCCCCACTAAACCAAAACACAAACTTTCATACAGAATTATTAATCACATGAAAGAAAAGCATTTCTAATAATGTATTCCTATTGTATCGAGTATATGAAATGAGATATGATAAACCCGTAGAGTTTATTTACCACATACGTTACAAAGGTAATGGGGGGATGGGGGAAGGGAAAGGGAAGGGGAAGGGGAACGTGTTACTGGTTTGAAACCTACCCTATTATCTAAGTTAGGTCAAATGATGGCCATGTCCCAAATATAGTGTAGATCGGTCAAGCGGCTCGGATTTCTATAGCAAACAAAGTTACAAATATACACACAAACATTCACATTTATATATGTATAATATTACATACATATATATATATATAATATATATATATATATTATATATATATCTTTATATATATATATATATATATATATATATGTATAATATATATATATATATATATATATATATATATATATATATGTATATATATATATATATATATATATATATATATATATATATATATATATATATACGTTCTGTTCTTGTAACGGCTAGGTTCTTACTGCAACAATATCGAATAATAAGCGAGAGCTTTTCATTTAAAGATATTAATTACATTCCCTCCTCTGCAGGCAACGTAAATAATTAATTAAGAATGTATACGTCATTTAGATTGAAAGCCATGTAATTTCATATCATAGCTTTCTTGGGATTTGGAATCTTTTTTATGGATGCGGGGTTGGTGTTAGGGGTTGGGGAAGGGAGGCGTTAGTTTAGGGCACAAGCCAGACATGTGAACAGGAGTTTCTGTTCCATTTGTTCTCCACATTTAAAAGAAAGTATTTTTACTTATAAACGTTAAGCTTGTTGGTGTACAATGGGTATTCTCCCTCGATTAAATTTTGATTTTTAATAGCGATAGATATTCTTCCTTGAACCTTAGTTTAAAAGACAGCATCAAGTTCTTCCTTTTGATTTATGTAAAATTCTGCTGCTAACCTCGTTTGTCAAGATTTGATAGAAACTAAGCTATGAAGGTTCATTTTCTTCCTGGATGCTGACTGACTTCAACTTTATTTCCAAACTCAGAGATACTTTTCAGAAAGGTTCGAATCTTCTCTTTAGGTTGTACAGAAGGATCAGCCTCCCTTTAGAATTTGGGCTGATCAAGGACGCCTGTCATAAGGATGAGCTACTTTGAGGAAGGTTACCCTTCTCCTTACAATGACGAGATAATTCAGAACGATCATTGGCCATCGTTATGTACTGACGAGGAGGTAAAAGTATGCCATTTTTGATGAATAAAAGCCCTTCAGATAGAATAGGTATTATACCCAAAGCCAAATATATATCTCTATAACTAACAGTACACCTAGTTTTGTGTATTTATATTCTTTGGATAGGGTATCTATTATTCCAAAAGCTAAAAATAATGTATATCAATAACAAGACACTATGCATGTATTCATGCATGGCTGAATGTATTATCAGGACCCAAGTGTAAGCGTCGTGTTGACCCTTAATCCACTATTCGTCATTTCAACCGAGAGATAGATACCCGCTGGTAACTTCCTAATGAAGACGTAGAACGCAATGAGATTTCTCGATGAAGTGAGACTCTCGGGACTGATTCGCTGAGCGAGGCAAGTCACAGGGGCGTTTGCAAATATTTCAGCGGGGTGTGGCTGAAGCTGCGAGAGAAAGAAAGTGTTGCTCATTTAGAAAGTACAAAGAAAATACTTTAGAGGCTTTGAGGTATCCTTACTTGCTATTGCTTAATTGGACGTCGGGGTTTGTTCTCAAGTGCTACCATTTCATCAGGGCTTGTGACTGCTAAGTTTAACCTAAAGGTTCCTCTTTTATCCGAGTTTGCGACCTGTAACCTTAAGTTCAATTATCATCTTTATCCCGGCTTATGACTGGTAACAATAAGGATCAACCTTGCTCTTTTCTATCCCAGTCTGGAGCCAGTAACTTTGAGCATATCTATTGTCCCCTTTTATCTGGGCTTTGGATTGGTAATCCATAGGTTCAACCTTTTCTTTTGTATAGTCTTTGGGCCAGTAACCCGTAGGTTTAGCGCTCCTTTTTTATCCGGGCTTGGGACAAGCAAGTCTTAAAGTTAACCCTCCACTCATGTCCTGGAATGTGACCTGTAACCCTTAAGCTTAACCCTCCTCTTTTATCCGTGCTTAGGCCCTGTAACCCTTAAGCTCATACCCTTTTTTTATCTGGGCTTGGGTCCAGTAACTTTTAAGCTTTAAGCTCCTCTTTTATCCGGCCTTGGAACTAGTAACCCTTAACCTCGGCCATCATTTTTTAATTGTGTTTGGGACGGTATCCTTTAATCTCATCCATCGTCATTCATTCGTGTTTAGGACCAGCGTGAGTGCTTAAACACCTGTTACAGGGTTCTTGAAGAGATCAGCTCAGAGATTATGATCAGCGAAAGACGTTCTTTATCATTCGCGATTTTACCCTCGAGGGAATCTTATTTGCTTTTACCTGATCAGTTCCAGAGCTGTTGTTCTGTCTCATTATTCATGTGGGTGACCTGATGACTTTCATATTAAAATACTATGGAACTGCAGTCGACTTACTTGTGTAGTTTTTGGAAATGAGAAGACCATGACGCCTCTGGCTCGGCATCTTCGTCAACTAATCGCATTCGACGAGTAGATGCTTCTTTCCGTTGTAAATTGTCTCCGAGTGAGTAATATTTCATTAAACATTAGAAATGACTCCCTCTATATTTCTTACTTTACCTAGTGTTATTTTTTGTCTTATTGTTAATCTAGTTCATATTCCACGCTAATGATTATCTACAAACGCCACATTTGATGTACACGTTATAAACAGCACTTCATTAATTAAGTATTTCGATGTTGATTTCGTATCGAGTTACCATCATCACAATGACCATCAACATGATCATCTTGAGGATTAATCTTTCAGGAGCCCAGGGCTACCGCTGCAGACATAATATGGCTTCCACGTGATGCAACACAGAGTCTGCTGTTAAGATTATATCGGCCATATTGCGTTCACTCCGCCCCCCGGGCACCAGAGGTTGATTTTGGAACAAAGTCCAGCGTATCTCCACTTTCTCTCTGGTCAGTTATGGGCAGGACTCTCTCTCTCTCTCTCTCTCTCTCTCCTCTCTCTCTCTCTCTCTCGTAATCAGAATATAATTATTCTTCCTGTATATAGCAGCAAGCCATTGAGGTATGTTAATAAAAGGCTTTCTAAAGGACCTGAGTTCCTTTTACATCACGATATGAATGATGCATCACACCCTGACTTTGTTTACCATCCTTGAATGCCCTGGTGATGCCCAGCTCATGCACCTGAGAATGGGTCACTGGATATCAGGTGACCTATGAGGGCAAGCGTGTCGCTGGCCTTATGACCCTGGTGGCCATCCGGGAGAGACCTCTGCTTGCCCCAGATTCTGTCTCGCGCAGAATTTGTGTTGATTTGATAATGAAAGTTTCTCCACTTTCTTTTGCTTATGGATTTTTCAAGTCTCCGATTGCACACTAATGTTTGTGACTCTAAGGATTTTTTATAGACATGGGACAGTTTTCAATGCCTTAGTGACCGACGGTCAGTTGTCACTTCATTTCTCGTTTTTGCTCAGATGATCTCCAGTCACTGGTAAACAAGGAATAGATACCATGCTTTCCAACTTTGGGTGGGAAATAGTCAACCTAATTTATTTATTTTCTCCTGTGGTTATCTATTCATTCATCCCGAACCATGAGATACTTACAAAATGTAGGTAAAAAAAAAATAACGTAAAATTTGACGCATTTGGAAGTTCTTGCACATTCTCTCAACTCGTGTATTTTGAAGGTGGCTGCTGATCAAATTTTAATTCCTCTCTCTCTCTCTCTCTCTCTCTCTCTCTCTCTCTCTCTCTCTCTCTCTCTCTCTCTCTTGTGAACTGCATATACCTGCATGTCTCAGCGAAAATCACAAGGTAATCTATCATAAGTAGCAACAACTGACTACAAATAAATAAATCAGAGAGCTTAGATACAACTGTCAAGGAATGATACACTCTCAACCGCAGAAGGGAAAAAAAACCCTGTTCAACATTAACTTCTTTAATACAGAGACAGACGGTCACAGCAAACCAATACCCTTAAATAGCCCAGGCTCGAAGAAAGTAAGAAAGAGAAAGGAGAAGTAACAACAAAAGAGCGGATGCTATAGATCTGGTGGTCTGAAGTATTAGTGATAGTACTTGAAGAGATGCCTCTTTGTAACGACTCAGGTAGTAAATTAACTTTTGACTTCTCTCTGCCTAGTGCGCATATGCATCGACAGGGGCAATGACTGTCTCTGGAACCAATGATGTTCAGGGGCTGGAAGGAGAGCGATAAATATTCATGTTTATTTGTACTTGCTCAGGTTGAGGATATGCATGATTTCTCCTGGTACATCAAGTACGCATGCGTAGACTTACATTAAGTAAAATGTATAATGTAGTTGGGTCGCGCATGTTTTCTTACACCAGGGTAAAGGAAATAGGACCTTGTGCGTCTTGCTCACAAGTGCTGTTTTAGCAATTGCCCAAGATCGTTTTGGCTGGAGGATGGCTTCGGGCTGCGCTGATCATAGCGTAAACTAATTTACCAGTGGCTGACCTCAAAGTCCCGAGAGCACTTCTTTATTTTTCCATCATCATTATGCTTCATCTTCTTTTCCCTTTTAATCTTCTGACGAACTGTTTTGCTTATCACCGTGGGAAACGTCTTTTCCACGGGATGTCAAGGGCTTACTCGAAGGAACAAGAGATCGTCTTATTTAACAAGAACATTGTATGACTAGACTGATTGTTGTAATGTTATGTCGTTTGAAACAGATCGGCGTCGCTTGATTGTCTGTTTATTGCTGTTTGCTTATTTATGTAGAGTATTTTGTTTTACTTTCTTTCCTTACAGGAGCTACAATTTCATTACGTCATCATCATGCAAATCATCGTTTCGTTCTTTCCATTTTGATTCCCTATCGGATTTTCTATTGTTATTATTTCATAGATGTATATCTAATTCGGCCTCCAACCTGCCAAAGTACTGACTCGTCCAGTCCAGTGGCGCTTTGTGCCTAATTGTGACCATTTTCATATATAGTAAGGTACTCTCTCTCTCTCTCTCTCTCTCTCTCTCTCTCTCTCTCTCTCTCTCGCTCTCTCTCTCTCTCTCCATGTTCTCATTTCCTTCATGCAGGAAAGAGTATCATGATTCAGAGGAACAAGATGAGACATAGTGATGAGTTCGTTTTAATTTTGTTTACAAAATGTCCTGACCCTCGAAATCTACAGCTTATTTCTCTCAGGATTCCAGAGAGAGAGAGAGAGAGAGAGAGAGAGAGAGAGAGAGAGAGAGAGAGAGATTAGTGACAGTAAAACCATTTTCAGCTAACCACTTGCTCATTTACTTACACTGTTGCTTTCCGATCTCATTGAAACTCAAAGCCACTTGCCGCTGACTGCTAAGGTTTCCTGCAGATCTCAGTAGTACTACCACTAGATTTATTTACAAGGCATGATCGTCTGCCCACCCCTCTCCTATCCGAGACTGAGCCGGACACGAATGTAAAATGTAAATGCAATCTGCATTAGTCACAGGGAAAATATTTACGAATTTTCTGCAGTGTTTTTCATCTCGCCCTTTTGGGAAGGGAAGTGGGTGGCATCACAGCAGGAGACAGATAAGCTCGTTGGGCGTTACCTTTGCCAGTGAGGTGTGAAAAAGTCCCTCTCCCCGAAACACCTGCCCCTCTGAGAGAGAGAGAAGAGAGAGAGAGAGAGAGAGAGAGAGAGAGAGAGAGAGTTTTGATGAGGTGATTTTCTCTTCTCATACATTGGTAATCATGATCTGGGACAGTTGCTCGAGGTGTCATACGTTCATCACGCTTGACCATCGTCCTACAGCAGAGTATACCCATTGGATTCGCTTTGGAGCAAATTGACATTGACATTCCTTGATGATCTGTGTTGCCACACTACTCAGTCAAATTTTTACTGACATTATTGTTGTTGTCGATCCTTACATATTTAATAGGGAAGGTGATTACATTTTGTAACCGTCTACCAAAGCATTAGTCTTTCCGTCATGTGAGCTATTGCTTTTTTTGTATGAACTCATTTTGCTGTTAATATGCCTACTTATTTACTTTTATTCATGTGCGGTTTTCTTCTTCCTCTGCACGAAATATTGACCTTTTATTATTCTTATTTCAAACGAACCTCTTCATTTTGAAAAATAAGTCTCTATCTATCTCTCTCTCTCTCTCTCTCTCTCTCTCTCTCTCTCTCTCTCTCTCTCTCTTCCCACAGAACTTACGACCATAGGAGTAAACTCATGTCAATGGCTGGATGATCTCTTGGTCACGGTCCCAGCTCGCTTACCAATGCTTCAACTCTTCCTCTTCTCTCACCACAACCCTTCTTTTAATCTTTCCTCCTCTAACTCCACACTAACCACGCCCCCCTCTCCCCCGCCCTCACCCACATCCCCCAAAACATCTTACAACCCCACCACCTCAAATGACATCACTAACGACGAGAAAACCAGAACAGTTTTGGTGGAACCAAGATTGATTTTATGACTAGTTTAAGACATTAACTGTTTGTGTTTCTGTCACGTTAATTTAGTTATTTGGTGATTATAGTGATTAATTGATAATTGGAAATAAATCAATAACTGAAACTATCATTGATTATTTTGGTGAGTCTGTTATGTCTCTTTTTTATAATTTGTTCGTGCTGAGTCCTTTTGGTGCATCATCTTACCAAGGATAATTAGTTTGAATACAGTAATCAGTTAGCGAAGCCGAAAGAATTTGACGGTTATGAGAGAGAAAGAAAGAGACAGTGAGAGAGACGGAGACAGAGACAGACAGACAGACAGAGCAGGATAATAACATCCTTTGAACGATGAGTTACGTTCAAGCCACAAATGGCCAACCACCAACTTATTTACATATACTTCTTACCTATCTCATTGACTGCTCTCTCTCTCTCTCTCTCTCTCTCTCTCTCTCTCTCTCTCTCTCTCTCTCTCTCTTTTACTGTGTATCCATTTGGGTTCAGCCGCCGTAACAGACAAGTAGCATTTGGTTGGTTGTCCCTGTTTCTTCCATCGTGCATAAAAAAAACCCTCAGCTTTGTTATCACTTTTTCTTAATGTATTCTATAAGAATTATTTTTCGTAAGTTTCCATTGAAAGAGTATGAAAATTCACCTCTCTTGTAACAATTATGAAGAAATTTCATTGTTATAATCTGTTTTTTATTTATTTATTTATTTATTTTTTTTTTTTTTTTCTGGGAGGTTTGTTGAGGGATCGGCTTAAATTTCAATTCCAAGGGGAATGATTTTGCACAAGCTTGTCACAGACGGCGTTTCGAAATAGTTTAGTAATAACTTCATTAAACAATTGAGAAAAAAGTTCACTGATCTACACTTTTTTTATTCGAGAAAGAATATTTTTCTTATAATCCAAAAGAAGAGTAAGCCAATTAATTTCTTTTCAATGGCTGTTTTTTCGCGAATATTTGACTTTCACCCTTAATATATTTACTTCAGTAGTGACTTGATAAATTCATTAGTATTATCAAAGGATGGGAATTCTGGGTTTGTCAAAAGAATCCATGGTACGTACGCCATTAAAATAGTATGTTAACATAATTATTTATATAGTTAAATCATTTTCAGGAATGTTCTTACAAAGTACCTAAATATCTTGAAGCAACCAGACTTTTTTTTAGCTGTTTATCTTAAAACTTCCTTATGATATAGCAACCAAAATTCTTTCATATCCAATATAAAACAAAGCTAATTATCGCCTGAACCTAGTAAAGCAGGATTCGAATGACATAAGTACAAAAAAAAAAAAAATAATAAAAACAGCATCGATCCCAAAACGAACAAGGAAGTCGTAACCAGGTTAAGCCTGGTAATATGCGGGACAGATAGATGTACCAGTTCTCCGATTTAAGCAAGAATTCGACTCGTTCCTTTCTCCTTGTCTTGAGAAAATAAAAAAAATAAAAAAAAATAGATTGGAGTCAGGTTCTGGAAAAATAAAATCAAGTTTATTAGATGGTACTTACAGAGCTGATGTGTGTGAGTGTGTATGTGTGTGTGTGTGTGTTCGCTCCCTAATGGGTGGTGAGGCACTTTAGCAATGATTTATGTGTCCTAGTGACCGTTGCCAATGAGTTACTAAATGCGTTACACTTGATGACCAAAGTTGTCGTTCTTTATACGGTCACTAGGAAGAGAACCCGCTCAGGCAAAACACCGAGGGACTCCAAGACAATGAGGGAAACTTTTCTATGTATATTTGTGATTTTTTTTCCTCAGTATGAAGAACAATGGTTGCTACGTTATTATCTAAAAATCCAGTTATATTAGGGTTCTAGGATTTAGAATAAAACTTTTGAAACGTCAATAGCGTGGGCATCATGCCCGAAGCCTACGTTCTTCTTTCTTGTTTTCCGTCAGTCAATGGCCGATCAGAGCATGAACAGTAAAAGAGCGTCATATATGAAGGGCTACGGTTTGTATACCTAGGAATAATATCAATCAATTTTTCAAAATTTGTGTTTTAAGAATGCTTTGCCAATCTCGATGAGTGACGGATTGATCTAAAGTATAAGGTCTTGTCAGTCTACTGTAGATGATTTATTCTGAAAGGGAAGGCATAAAATTGATTTGATTATAATATAAGTAATTGTGATTACCAATTTATAGCTGCAAAAGAATCCTCAATGATGTTACTCCGAAAACCCCCAAAATACCGTCGAAGTCATCCGACATTTGTGATGTCATTCCTGACGCAAACATGAGTGTTTTGAAGTATGGTTCCTATGCTGGTCTATTTTTGGTGATTTATTTTAAACGGGATGCCATAGATTTGTTTCATTTATAACAAAATTAAATGTTAGGACCAGAATACGTAAGAATCTTCTAGAAAGCTGCTGCTTCGAAAGTCTGAAAAACAGCCAACGCCATCAAAGATTTCAGATTTGCTGTCTGACGCAAAAGCGAGATTTCGGCAATGAACCTCCCTGAACACAACCCATTGGAGGCCTACCACTAAATGTTAGGATAAGTATCTCATTAAAACCAATTATCTGGGGTGAAAGTAGCCCATAAGCCTCCCCGAACAACCGTATACCTGCCGTATAATTTTCCTTTCTCGCGCTAATAAATCGTAGGTGATCTTAGCGTATGATACAATGGGGTGGAATAACACGTCAATGTATCTTTGGGTAATTTTACGTTGTTTAAAATATGGAAGTTTTAAGGAGTCGAACTGCTGAGGCCATTTTGCAGTTTTTGTGAACAGCGACACATCTTTGACCTAATAGTTACTCTCCCTCAAATTAGATATGCAGCCTTATGTACGTATATTTGGGCATGTGTGTTATATGATAACAATTTATATTTTCGTATGCACACACCTCTGTAATAGCCTTAAAAGTAGTATATATACATCCGCAAGCGCACACAACTCTACCACTTAGACATGACGATGTGAGTGTTCTGGGCCAGAAAAAGTCTACCCACCCTGTAATATGCACAGGAATATATTAGACATATGCGTATAATTTTGTGTATACATCTACTTTTCGATACGTACATGGATGAATGGGTACGAGAATGCATAGCCCAATATACACTCAGTGCCAAAAAAATTGCCTATTGGCGTGTGCGGCAAAATATGCACACAAACTCGAACACACACACACTCACACACACACATTCATTTGGAGTGGCTCGCACCGCATCCAGAGGCAGTAAAAACCCTCCCTAATATTATCATCAGCTTTTCAATTACATAAATTAAGTGTAGTTGGCCCCTTCATAAAGTAATTTAGATCAGATGCCAGACCTATAATAATGGGAGAGTTAAATCCCACAGCATGATTTGCATATGTTGCCGATGGGGAAGAGACTCCGAACTGGATCGAATTCTCAGAAGAAGAAGAAGAAGGAGGAGGAGGAGGAGGAGGCGGAGGAGGAGGAGGAGTAGGAGGAGGAGGAGGAAGACAGTGGCGATGTGGAGGAGGTGGAGAAGTAGGAGAGAGAAATAAAGAAAGTGGCGCATAATGATGAGAGAAGGAGAAAAAGTAGGGAGGTGAGAAATCTGTAGAATACGGAAAAGAAAGAAGAATAGTATGAAAAAAAAATGGGAATATTAGTACCAGGAGAGGAAGCAGTTCATCACCTCAGTTCTTAATTTTACTTTCTATGGATTATAGTAGAAATCGTATCAACAAATGTTAAGGATATTGAGAAATTAAGAAATGTATAGGCTCTCTGGCCTCACTGCGACTCATTTCCTGACAACATTAATTTCAGAGACAAAAAAAAAAAAAAATATCCCACAGTGTTGTTCGCTTAAATACAATTTCTAAAGTTCAGTGTTTTTTTTTTTTTAGAGAGAGAGAGAGAGAGAGAGAGAGAGAGAGAGAGAGAGAGAGAGAGAGAGAGAGGCTGAATTCGAAAAATAACTCATCTCCGTTTTTTAACATGTTTTCATTAATATGCACTAAAAAGTGAAAAAACTAATTTTTTGAGACACACCAGGACTCTCTTACTATGGATGATGTCCACAGAAATATAAATGTGGGCGCCAAACATGGACAGAAATGCTACAAGAAAAGTAATATTTTCTTTTATCTCATGTAGCATTTCCCTCCATGTTTGTAGACATGATTAATTGTAAGAAAATCCTAGTGTCTCAAAACTTGTTTTAAACAACATTTTTTACATTTTGTACTTTTTTAAAGTTTAACAGAAATTGTATCCGATTTATGACTGTAGTTAACGAAATTAATATCCTGTCGAACCAAAGAAAGTTCGAAAAATCCGTTGCGTTATTTACCGAATCAAAGAATTAGTGAAAAATCCGAAGAGTTTCATACAAATCCTGAGATACGGGAAGAAGTCACTGTAGAGTTACTAGAGGTCACTGCTGACCTACTGATCTATAAGGTTGTATTGTCACTGGGATTGAGTAACATTGCAAAATTTTAAGTCCATCGGACGAAGGAAACAGGTGGAAAATTAAGTTACAAGATTTGACCAAGACGAACATACAAACATAAAGAAGCAAGCTAAATGAAAGCTTATAAAAAAAAGAAATATCAACTATTATATAGTACTGTTCTTGTCTTTCTGTTCAGAGAAACATATAATAACAGCAATCATGGTTAATGAAGGCCTAAAAGACAAAAAAAAAAAAAAAGGACATTTACCTCCGTTTGTTTAGGTAATTACCTTGACTAACGAGCAACTAGCAGCCGATGTGAAAAAAAAGGTAACGCAACTTCTATGCAGAGCGAAATGTTTTAAAAGGTAAAAGTCCCTAATTGTCTGTTCGTCCAAACGCTGAGTTCACTTTGCGTCTAGCGCGGGATACTCGTTAGCTTTTGCTTGGTAACTACCCAGATTTAATCAGCTGCGAGTCTTCTGCTGGAAAAATTATATCTTGGGTGAAAGTTTCCCGTTGTTTTGCAGATGACGTTTAGATATTCATTTCTTTAGAGATTTTCTTTCGGACGTTTATTTTTCATTCGTTAACTTCGAATTGTTCAAATGTTCATTTCTTTGTTTCTTTTTCACGTTGCTCAATTTTCATTCTTGGCAAATTGTTCTTCGTTTTACTTGTGATCGTAGCTATTCTTTCATATTAACTAGTTTTTTTAAAGTCAGTTTTCCTCTTCCCTATTTATCGATTTATATGTGTCTCATCGATCTCATCCCCTGATTATTATAATCGATTAACTATTGCGGTGACGATATGACCCTTTCTTTTCTACCGATTTATTTGTGTAGTATCGATCTTACCCTTAACTTTAACCTTTCTCTCTTAGTTATTCAATTCAGCGCTGTCGATCTTATCCTTTCTATCTATACAGTTTATTTCTGTTTGATCAGTGTTACCCTTTTATCTATTCAATATTTGACAACATCAAGTTAAGACTTCCTTTTCACTTCAGTCGCCTTGTCTGAGTCGATCTTAGACATCACGTTCTGTTGGCGAAGTCCTGACCTGTATCTGAGTCTTGCTTCCAGACAGGTCAAGCCCACACACACACACACACACACACACACACACACACACACACACACACACATAACTCCAAGTTTGAACGGTCCCGAGGTATTCATAAGCTGTGGGCCTTCACAAGTTCGAAAATGATTCATTTCATTGCTTTGGGGCTTCTTAGAGGATGATGATGATGATGATAATGGGTCTTGCCTTCGTGAGTGGGTGGCTTAGCAAGTAGGGTTCAGTATCTAATTGTTGGTAAAGGAGACAGACGTGCATACCCACACACACACACACACACACACACACACACACACAGGAGTATACACAGCAAAGTGTAGTGGGAACGTGGCGGAGAGAAAAGACAGGTAAAGCAAAGAGGAGGAACAGATAGCTGAAAATAAATCGGGCGTTTTTGCCTCTGCGACGTGCTTGTTTCTTTCACTTTTGTTTGCTGTATTCCCGTGGGACTGTGGGACTCAGGTCATAGTCAGATCAGTCTGTCTTCAGCATTTATATATGCATAGAGGAAAAAAATGAAAAATTAACAACACTCTAATTGCTAATTGGCGTTCATCAATGTTTTTGTGCAACAAAATAAATGGTCTTTGTTAGACTCACGACCACGAAAAACGCTCTCTCTCTCTCTCTCTCTCTCTCTCTCTCTCTCTCTCTCTCTCTCTCTCTCTCTTTGTCTTTTACTGTCGCTGAAGAATGCAAACTTCAGGTTGATTATCAGTAATCATCCTACAGATGTGTTACAACACCTCTGGAGAATTAGGTGCAAAGAAGAGAGCTGTTTGACTGACTGATCTTTATTTTCGAACCAAAATGTATTTCGAAGAAACGACACTGTGGAAACAAATCAAGCCTAACATTGACAGCGGTTGAATGGGCGGATTCTATTCTTATTTTGAACATGTGCTGATCTATACTTCGCGACGGTAATAACACCAAAGCTACAGTAATAATAATAATAATAATAAAATAATAATAATAATAATAATAATAATAATAATTTTTTTTTTAGTCATCACAGTCCTCCAATTCGTCTGGGTGGTATTTATAGCGTGGGGTTAACGGGTTGCATGTTGCCTCCTTAGGAATCTATCACTTTTCTTAAACCTCTAGTTTTTCCAGATTCCTTTTCAGGGATCTAGGGATCGTGCCTAATGTTCCTATGATTATGGGTACAATTTCCACTGGCATATCCCGTATCCTTCTTATTTCTATTTTCAGGTCTTGATACTTATATATATTTTCCCTTTCTTTCTCTTCAACTCTGGTGTCCCATGGTATTGCGACATCAATGAGGGATACTTTCTTCTTGATTTATTATTATTATTATTATTATTATTATTATTATTATTATTATTATTATTATTATTATTATTTATATTATTTGATATAATCACTTCCTCGTTATCTTAAATGGAAAAATAAAGTCCGCTATAGTATGTATGCATATTTCTATACGTATACAGGAAGCTTTCACCAACTTGATCAGTTGACCTCTTCAGCCTGGATAAACATAGAAATAATATTACATATACGACATCTTTGAAAAATGGAGGTTTTAAATCAGCTTGTTATTCTTTCGTGTAACTCCAGAATTGTTCAATAGTCTGTCAGCAATTCTCTAGGAACGTCGTGGCACAGTAGAGGCTGGCATATCGGTCGTTTGTCTTGTTGGGTCTCCTCCACTTATTATCCTTTGAATCATTGTGGACTTACTTTCTGTACCACTTTACCTTTTTTCTCCTTTCCTTCTCTATTTCCAGTGTCCTGTTTTCTCCCTGTTCATACACCTCTTTTTCCTGTTTATCTTCATATTTTCATTCATTTCTTTTATTTTTCCTGTTCTAATCTTCACTTCTCATCTCGGTGGTCATATGTATATTTCCCTCTCCTCTTTATTTTAACTGATCGTTTCTTCTTTTCCTGTCAGTTTTCTATGATCTCTCTCTCTCTCTCTCTCTCTCTCTCTCTCTCTCTCTCTCTCACTATTGTCATAGTTTCTTTTCCTTCTCTATTCTTCTCAGTGTTCATTCCCATGTGGTGGGTTCTCATTTCCATCTATTCTTTTTTGCTCTCTATATCTATTCCCTTTTTGTCTTTATCTCTCCATTCTTGTCTTAATTTTTCTTGTTCTTTTCCGCGTTTCTCGCATCTGTCTTAATTTCCCCATTATTTTCTCTGAGTTAATTCTCTTCCTTTATCTCTTGCGGGGGCAAACTCAGCTTTTTTGCGTTCTCCTCTTCCAATGAACGCTTCCTTTGCCTTATGTTTTGCTTTCGTAAGCTTCAAAGACTCCTCTTCTGGTACGTTTTATGGTCGGTTTTAACCCGTCCCTCCCCCCACCCCTAACTTCCCCCTCAATAACCTAATTTGCCTTTGTTATCATTCCATAATTATGTCGGGGAAGGAGCTAATGACGATACATCATTCTGAGGTCATTTTTTTATATTTTTTATTTTTCAGCTTTTTCCTTCGAAGGTAATTTCTCATCGTAACTATAAGGGAGATAGAATCACGCTGGTACTTTAGGCGGGTAAATTACACTGTCATTCGTGGTAATTAATTAGTTTTCTTTGATTTTAGTATCCGGTGTCTCTCATAATTAAACGGTTTTATCCCTTCATACAACTGCGCATGCAGATAGCTTCCTGGGATCTCTCACATATGGATTCTGATTTTATCTGTAGGTTAGGAGGTTTCCGTTCTTCTCTCTCTCTCTCTCTCTCTCTCTCTCTCTCTCTCTCTCAGAGTAGTTGTTCTCTGGCAGAATCAGTATATATTGTGTATGTGTGTATGTGAGTGACATAAGTGTGTGTGTATTTGTATGAAAATTAACTTAAACCACACCATGAATGCTAACCTCCACGGTCAAATCCTAGAAGTAGAAGAGAGAGAGAGAGAGAGAGAGAGAGAGAGAGAGAGCCGGGAGCTTTGTTTTAGCTTAATTTATAACTCTTGTGCCTGAGGGCTGGGAGTCAGCTATGCCAAAGGGCGGGAACTGAAACTCACCTGCTTGTTACTTCTAATCCTGCTGACGGGCCTTGGAAATTACTCATGGTGCCCCTGTTGTTGGTGATGCTGCTGCTCTTAATCCTGTTGCCATAGTCCTGGTGTTGGCTTTGCCTCTGGATAGCATTCGGTCAATAGGATATCCATCCTAGTGGCTTGATATTTTAGAGAGAATGGATCTTTAAGTGTAGGGTTTTGGAGAGAATGATGTCCATTGCTAGGACACCAAAATTTAGGGAGGGTGGATCCTCAAATCCACGATCAAAGAGCTGAAAAGGTATCCGTTACCACAGACAGGGTATTTTAGATAAAATGGATTTTAAATTTCAACCTGTCGACCAAAAAGATTTTTACCGCCATGAACATGAAATTCTATAGAAAGAAGAATCTTTATCATTGAGATCAACTAGTTTTTTTTTTTTCTTCAGCATAACCTATGGTCAATACTGTCACCAAGAGAAATGATTAATACACAAACATTACCTGTATTTGAACCTAAAAGTTGTTTGGGTCCTTCAGCTGTCTACGATCATCAGAAGGTAAAACATTTCTTGCTTTTCAGTGATTATTTTCCTTTTGCCATGAAGATGAATTAGAAATAGCTCCTGGTCGATGAGCCCCTTTTTTTCGGCAATGCTTTCAAATGGTTAAAGAACTTGGTTTGCATATGAAGATGCAATTGGCTCGTGTTTTCACCAGATGTATGTTGCGCGTGGCTTGAATTTGCGCTGCGTACGAAGAAGATACATTGGAATTGCACATTCGGGCTGACTAACAAGTACTCTCTCTCTCTCTCTCTCTCTCTGAAATCATTACCCACCTTCACGCATCAGAAAGCTTGTGCACGACCATTGTACAAACTAAAGCAATGCAAAGTCTCTCTCTCTCTCTCTCTCTCTCTCTCTCTCTCTCTCTCTCTCTCTCTCTCTCTCTCATACATATATCCAGATAAATTACTCCTTTCCCTCTAACGTATTAGAAAGCCATTTTGCAAACGAAACCAAGTCAAAGTATTAGACTTGATCTCTGTCTGTCTGTCTGTCTGTCTGTCTGTCTGTCTCTCTCTCTCTCTCTCTCTCTCACACACACACACACAGCAAACACAGAAATCACCCCTTCCCCTGCAACGTTTCAAAAAACCTGGAGAAACCATTCTACTAACTAAACCACCGCAATGGCAACTAGACGCAAAAGGCGAATGGGTTTGGATGGAAGCGACCCCACATCAGTATCTGATCATCCCAGAGGGGAAGATCAATGTAATATATCCCTATCTTCCCCGAGTCTTCCCCGAACGGAGGTCTACCAGTCTGGTCCCTTCGCAGTGAAACTTACCGCATCATTTGCATACAGATGTTTGTTTGTGTGTTTGTGCGGTAACCGCGTCCTTCTGGAGGGGACCCTCCAGAGAAATTCGGGTACACGGGAATGTTTGGGGTTGGAGGAGGAAGAGGCCGAGGGCTTCGCCTTTTAGTTCTCCTGTTGGGAGAGGTTCGTCGTGTCTTCTGAGAGAAACTTCACTGGTTCTGGTGGAAGATCCCCTCGTTAGTTCTGTAAGGAAAGGTTCATTCCTTGTATTGAGAAATCTATTGATTCTATTATCTAAAACTCGATTGGATGTAGGCTTCCAATTGTTCTATAAACTTTGTTCTTGTATTGGCCTTTTTCGTTAAATAAAAACAGGATCATTCATACAATCGTTACCTTTTATTTCTAAAACAAATAATGTTTTCGATATTATATATTTGAATGCTCAGAGAGCAAGCATACACGTCCGCGTATAGCAAAATGCACTCGCATCTACCTATCTTTACCTTGATCTACTTTTGTAACTACCTGTTTGTGTGTGTATGTGTGTGTGTTATAAGGTCGGCAGATTTTTGTGTTTCTTAACCAGAGGAAAATAAAATGTACTTCTATTATCATTCAGATAATTAAGGACACGTTCCATTCTCTTTGGTCGTTTCATTCGGCTTCTTCAAACATTTGTTTAGGTCAAATCTCGGGTGGAATGAGGATGCTTCTCAAGTACGGTTGGGATGGTTTTTGCTGAAGTTAATCTCTATTGCGTTAAGTATTACTGATCGTTCATTTACGCCAGGTCTCCCTGTGTTTGAGAATGAAAAGTTATATGAATTATAAAGTTTTTATTTTTGTTACTGATTACTACGCAGTACTGATGAATACAAAAAATTCAAACTGATACCACTCTAAATATCAAATGGGATACTAAAACGTATAGGGAAGTCAGCACTAGTATTAATAGCAAATATATGTAAAGCCTAATTACGTTGATGATAATAAACCAGGGCGTTGAGTGTATGTATAAATTTGCAATTAGATTTACGAAGTGAGAACTCCCCGGGCTTAACTCATTATACTCAACCCGTTATCTCTGATACGATTAGATTCATGTGCCTTGGGCGGATGTTTTTATTCTTTTTAGGACTTTTTTGGGTTACGTAAAAAAAAAATCAGTAAGAAAATCAAAGCAGGAAGTAAGAAATGATTCGCATACACAAGAGAAAGCTACTGCTTTATTTTATTGGGATTTTGCGAATTAAAAAGAGCTAAATTATTCGTGCGCCCGAGAAAGTTTTTAGTTCTGTGGGTGTGTCGCGTGTTTTGCAATTAAGAAAAACTTGTTAATCAATATGCACGACAGAATGTTACATTCTTTGAATAATTTGGAAATTTTTCGAATTAGCAAAGACTAAACTATTCATATGCATGGGAGAAGTCTTATATTTGGAAATGTTGAAAAAAACTAAATTATACCCATGCACAAGGCAATCTTAAATTCAGTAATATTATCAATAAAATTATCGAATAATTAAAGCTGACGACCTAGTTCATCAATTATTACCTAATAAATGGAATTTCGTTGTAAGGAAAAAACGGATGAGTCACTGCCCAGTCAATTGTAGGTAAAGACTCTTTGGGTTTAAAGTGCTTTTATCTGTAATAATACTCTCTCGCCTCTCGACTAAATCCGCAAATATGCCATTTAGTTTGGGTACATTGGGTAAAGAGCCGAATCGGCCCGACCGAGGGTAGACTGAAGCATAAAGCATCGTAAAGATATCACACACGAATCCGCTTCGTTTTACGATGACCGTTGTAATCACTGGTAATTGTAGCATGTCATGTTTCGAGAATATTGTCTTTACTTGGCGATAGATAGATTTAGAAAGAAGAGAAGAGAGTAGGAGAGGAAGAAGAGAGAGAGCAAAGAGAGAGCGAGAGAGAGAGAGAGAGAGAGTCCCCTTTCTCCTTTCTTTTTCTCTCTTTCTCCTTACGCCTCGTTCTGTCTTTCATTTCTTCGTTTCCCCCTCTTTCTCTCATTTATTTCATTTATTTTTTCCACCTGGCTAAGCCCTCAGGGACCTTAATTATACATCTCGGATAATTACCAGGAATGAGTTTACCGGTTAACATCCTTCTCTCTCTCTCTCCTCTCTCTCTCTCTCTCTCTCTCTCTCTCTCTCTCTCTCTCTCTGTCAGTGCGATTAATTTCAAGATTTCAACTAGAAACATATTCATGAAGTTAATAAGTTTGGACAGTCTTACCCAAGCATGATATATATATATATATATATATATATATATATATATATATATATATATATATATATATATATATCTCAAAACAAATATACGAGGCCATTTGCCTAATCTCACTCAGTTTTTTAAGCGACCGTCAACTGAGAATTGTTGCTGATTGCGTTTTCAGTGAGCCTAGCCTTATCTGGAGTTTCTCAGAATTATGTTCTGGGTCCTTTATTGTTTTTAGTCTTTACTAACTACTTAATTGGTGTTCTAGGCAGTTAAATAGTTCAGTCTGCAGACGAAGCAATTCTTGTTTGTAGTTATTCCCTTCCCCCAGGTGCTAAATGAAGTTAATATTATTCTTAGGAGTATCGTAGAACAGGTTAGGAAATGGTGCTATGAAACAAAAACTCCAACAAAACTAATTTTAATTAATTCGAGACGTACTTATGATCCAAGACCCGCTTTTGACAGGTAGACATGTACTTAATCAGTTCGAATATATGACAATTTCATGACGTACAACTCCATGTTTTCTATTTGACAATATTTATGAATTATGTCAGGTAATTGTCAAAAACCCAGTTATCATTCACTTAGTTTTTTCTTTTTTATTTTACTGAGCTGTTAGTATATATAACAAAAGCTTTTAATATTTCGTCTGCAAATCTGTAGCGATGAAGGACCGTCAACGTTTTTTTATAAGACTGCTGATGTAGATGATTCAATTATCCAACAATGACCAAATATTTAAATAGTCGCCAGAAGGCATCTTGTTCGACGACCATTTTCGTTAACATGGTTTTCAACAGGAAATTGTCACATTACCATTTAAGAGCCTTTTTGACAATAATTAGTGCACGCTGGTTATATTAACCTTCTGTTGAGAGATAGTTCCTTATTCAGTACCACAATTCCTTCTTTATTTTTGTTGTAAAACAGTAAAATGTTCACCCAGTGGTATTAATGATTAACGATGCTCATCAGTTTGACGGAGACTGTAATAGGAGTCAAAGTCTTAAATTTAAGCAACATTTCCCAAGCTTTTCAGACTTATATTACTATTTCTTATTGTGCATTTTCGTTTGCTTGTTTGTTTTTATTGATTTATCTTTTTTTTTTCATCTTTAATATACTGGTCAGTTAGCATTACAAGCTTGTTCTATTTGATTTTTGTTAAGTGTAGCGAAAATATTAATAAATATACTACTTTACTTATCTCTACTGTTTTTGATATTCGCACAATTTTCTGCCTCCTCCACCGTCGCATCTTCCTCCTGTTGCCACAATCGTACCCAATGAATAGATTTGTGGTCTGAATCAGGAATGTATGCTCACTGCTTCTTTAATACTTAGTGGTAATCTTTCGATAATGAAATTTCCAACTTTACTCTCTCTCTCTCTCTCTCTCTCTCTCTCTCTCTCTCTCTCTCTCTCTCTCTCTGCGTTGATAACCGGTTCTTCGGGCGACTTTCGTGGATTCCTTGTAGAAGGCGTTAGTTTTCGTTTTTGGTAAGGCCTAGTTCTTAAGGTACTTCAGTCTACTGTGGTATTTGCTGCTGAATCTATGTTGCTTTTTCTCCTACAACTACAACTTTTGCTACTATTACTACAACCACCAGTTTCTAATAAATACTACTGTAACCGTTGCTTCTGCTCCTAAGACTACTGCTGAAGGTAGTAAATTCCGCCAGGACTTTAAACTAATCGCTATTTATCCTGCTTCTTTCACCCTTTTGCTATTGCTACTGTTATTATCAAGTCGACACAAGAAGCCCCTTTTTGCTTCAAATACTATAGTTTCGCTGCCTCTGCTACTTTAACTACTATTGCCAATAGTGAATTCCAGGTCCTATCTACTCTATTTCATTTCATGTTCTTCCCCTGGTTTCGCTTCGACAACTAACATTATTGCTACCTCTGCTGTTTCTACAACTCTTAGTAGCAAAAGTCTACCAGCAGCTTTGATGCCACAACTACTGACTTCTATTTCAGTAGCAAGAAGATTTCTGTACATAAAGAAATCGGTCTAAACATTTGTGGTTGGACAGAAAGAGAGAGAGAGAGAGAGAGAGATAGAGAGAGAGAGGAGGGGGGTGTCCGCATAACATTAAACCTAAATCGTAGAATGGCCTTGAAAACGGACGGTCAGAGGTTCCAAGCTCCCTAATTATGGTCGATTTATTAATAAGTCTACAATCCACCAGACAGCGAGAATTTAAGAGATGGAAATTAGGCCTATTGTTCCCTCAGGGACCTCATTTCTGACGAGTCCTACTGGGGCCAGTCGAGAGAAAGGGAGGCCTATTAGGATATTTATTATTCATCCTTCTTGGGATAAGAGGTACATTTTGTTTCTTATGTCTTCGTTTTCAGGATTCATTAAGTCTTTTTCTTCATTTTAGTTTTTAGTTGGTCTGTAGAGATCTCTGTTTTTTATTTTTATTTTTTTTCGGCTCTGTTTTTCTTAAACTGGGCTCTTCCTTTATTCTGGTGTATATTTTTATTTTCTCATTCTTTTTCGGAAAACCCTGATTATAATTTTTTGTAGTTCTTAATCTATTCTTTCTCTCCACCCTCCCCCTTCCATCATATTCATTAGTGGTATTACCAAAGACTTTTTCATTCCAAGGGTTGTACTTTGATCCTTAAGTATCAGACAATGTTTTCTAAAAATAGAGGATTTGACAGATAGTTCGATGATAATAATTGACCTGTTTCATTCTTACATTTCTTCTTTTCCTTTAAGACGTCTGATTTACCTGTCGGTGTTTTCTCCTTCATTATATTTTCGTTCTTGCCTTATACGATTTACACTCATTGTAATGTATACCTTGTTCAATATTCTCATAAGACTACTCCATTCTATAATAATTCATAGGTCCATTATTTCACATTCGTGGTATTTTTCTGTCCTATCTCAGAAGGATTGCATTCATCATGCACATCATCGTCATCATTATACAAATCACGATGATCATTTTTGCCACGATAACGCAACTTAATACCAAATCGTCGAAAGTCGCATCGTCATGGTACAATGGTTACCTCACGCCTTCGACTTCCATCGGCGTAATTTGAACGTTGCATTCTTTTTTCTCATTATTACGATGTAATTACACTATCTTTCACACGGCGCCAATGTCGCCTCGATCGTCTTCTTTCTTTCTTCTTTCTTTCTTTCTTTCTTTCTTTCTTTCTATCTTTCTTTCTTTGAATCGTCAGCTGAAAAACCTTATGGAGAGTCAACAGACTACAAACATTAGAAGGCTCCAAAGGAAAGTCAGCCTGCTCGCTCAAGAGAGAGAGAGAGAGAGAGAAGAGAGAGAGGAGAGAGAGTTACAAGGAGTTACAAGGATTAGGATGTCTCAAAGACTTGTTCGTCCATCCAAGAAGACATCGTGTGCTCACTTATGTGTAGTAGCAGGTTTCACTGTGCATTCACAGTGTCCTAATGATTTGGCTAACTTTCTTTTAAACCCTTCCACACTGTTGCTGTTTACAACTTCTGGTGGCAGTTAATTCCACGTGTCACATATCTTGTATATAAAGAACTTCCCACTATGGGATGTGTTGTAGCTCTTAGTTCTATTTTCCATCCATTATTTCTTGTCTGGTTTTTGTTTAATGCAAATAGGATAAAGAGAGAGAGAGTTTCAGGATAAGGTGCTAAATTAATAACTATGAGGGGATACAAATTAAAACCGATCTACCTGAGAATCAGGAGACGTCAGCAGACAGCACGAGTGAATTCGCTTTTCGCTTCAACATTTGATGATCTGAAGACTGCAACTGTACTATAGGCAAACTATTGCACATTTTTGTTGTGGCCAAGATAAAACTCCTAGCAAACTGAGTACTTAACAAAGGGCAGCTGTCTAGTGTTGCGAGGAAAACCAGCTAGGATTTCATCGCCGCCAATAAATAATAAACTTAATAAGAACTTTATGCTCCAATGACTAGAGACGCCGGAAGTACTGAGGTTGATGACGACAACCAGGAGGAAATTTACGAATCGATAATTTATAGCTGACGCACGTTAGTCGGCGAATGATCGGGGATAGATGTACGAGAATTTACAGAATTTACGGGTTGTCTAATCATAACCTTCGGATCTAACAACACCTCATTAGGATTCTTTTGACGACCCTGAATTACGACTGGAGTTTGTAATCACTGACTAATGCATTTTACATTATTATCTTCTTAATAATATCCTGACCACTGATGCCAAATACGTTAGGCTATGCATTTTTTATGACTGGCGAATATGATTTTTTGACTGAGGAAATAAACGTGTGCTTGTAAACAAGTTTGTCCCTAAATAATAATAATAATAATAATAATAATAATAATAATAATAATAATAATAATAATAATAATAATAATAATAATAATAATAATATAATTATTATTATTATTATTATATTATTATTATTATTATTATTATTATTATTATTAATTATTATTATTATATTTTAAATATCTCCAGATATATATAGATTTAGATATTCCCGACTGTATAGCCTTGAAAGTTGGTATTATTGATTTGTATCAATAATAATAATAATAATAATAATAATAATAATAATGATATTTGAATATCTCCAGCTACATATAAAGTTAGATATTCATGATTCCTTAGCATAGATTCGTATGGAACTGTTTATTTTTTCCAATAATAATAATAATAATACTAATAATAATAATAATAATAATAATAATAATAATAATAATAATAATAATAATAATAATAATAATAATAATAATAAAGTATTATCGAGCAAATCAAACACAAATGCGCCGGATTATTAACCTGGTTGTTCTTTCCTTTCTATTAATCCATTGTTGTGCTTCTTCTTCACATAACTTCAGCGTATATCAGTTCGCTCACCGCCCAATTATATTGTTAAAAGCTTCCATTAGCGCGGTTCAGTGCAACGACTGCGGCAGTGGGTCACACCGAGGCCCGAGGGCCAACGGAGTGGCTTACACGGATGCGGTTGGAGCAGAGATCGCGTCATCCTTGCATCCGATGGGCTGTGGTTGACGACTAGAGCATCGGCTGTTTCAAGTACTCCCTGAGAACAGCCAGAGCCTCTAGCTTTGCTCCAAGGCCTCTCTCTCTCTCTCTCTCTCTCTCTCTCTCTCTCTCTCTCATACACAGAAACTGGCTGCGCAGATGCGCCTCTACCTGTTTTCTTGAGAGTCGATTTTTATTTTTTGGATAGCTATATCCGATGCGTTGAAATCTCCGGCATTAGTAATTTATAGGGAGGGATGTGCGAGAAGAGCCTAATGCCATTGATTCTCTCTCTCTCTCTCTCTCTCTCTCTCTCTCTCTCTCTCTCTCTCTCCGTTTTTACGCGTTATTGTAGGATCACTTTGTGAATATTGTAGATGTCACCTTCGATTTCCTAAAACCATTCAAAAATAACCTTGCTAATTTTGAAGTTGAAATCGTCTTGTCAGGAACATCATCACAAACAAACAGTAATATTATTCCTGAGAAGTTCATTGTTAATGTCGTTTATTTAGTATAATATTTCTTTCACAACCTTATTTGATTAAAATCATCCAAAAATAACCTAGAAATACAATGAATTTTGGCATAAACTTCCTTTGGTCGATGACATCAGCAGGTAACCAAATTTTGCCCGCCAATTTATATTCACTGCCATTTCTTCCATATTATCTATAAACAATCACTGTAACACTATTGCTTAGGAAGTAAGTAATTAGCTCAAGGGTATACGTGAGAGAGAGAGAAAAAAAGAAAATCCTTCAATATTCACTCTAAGCAGAAAGGAAAGTTAAGCAAATAAAGTGTGATAAAAGTTCCATTTAGGAAAGTAGCTATCTAAGTTTAATTACATTACTTCCAAGATGGAGTCAGAAGGTCTACAGTGACATCCTCAAGGACTCTACGACTGGTTTTCGATCGATAGTAATAAATCGTTATCATGATCACCTCATTCCCAACGACACCGACAATTAAGCTCAATCTCAGTCGATTCAATTTGTTAGAAATTTCACACAAAGGCGCCTTCGATGATTTCAAGGTATTTCGGGCTGATATGTGATTTCCCTCTTTCTCCGTGATACGTATCGTCTTAAGAGGCCAAGGGGATTTCATCTCTCTCTCTCTCTCTCTCTCTCTCTCTCTCTCTCTCTCTCTCTCTCTCTCTCTCTTTGGTTACATGTAGGGCTGGCCTTAGCAGATGGAGTTTTTTTTTTAGCTTTGTTCCATATGAATATTTACATATTATTGAGAAACAAAAAGTGTAAACCATTCTTTTTATTCTACGCAACTTTTTCTTTGTTTAGAAAGGAACTATGCATCGTTATGGGCCATAAGCGATTTCATAGCCGCCTCCACGAATTTTACCTTTTTGACAGAAAACCACAATAAAACTAGTATCGACATACACTGATCAATTATTAACAAAGTTGCTGTGCAATGAATATTACTTTTTCTTTGTCTCTGACCGAAACATTCGAGCATTCAGGCTAGACTAGGCATTCATCATCATCATGATAAATTTTAGAGAGAAAGAGTAGCCTCAATAATGCAATGACTTGAAATGGGAATTGACAATGACTGCCTAATGAAGAAAATATGAGAAATGGGCGTTTCACTACCTCATTGTACGATATTCAGGTAAAATAATACATCTTGCCTAAGAATTGTTGTGTACTGGGTTCATAGGACAATTAATTAATTGGCGACAGCCACTCTCACTTGGAGCTCACTGGAAAGAAAGAGGAAGTGAAAAGACAAAATACACTGAATTCAGATCAACTTTCATATCAGCTGAAAGAAATTAAATTTTTTTTTTTAAATATATATTTGTATATATGTATATATATGTGTGTGTGTGTGTAGATAGATAGAAAGATAGATAGATACTGAAAATGGGTTAAACGAAGCCAAGGGCAAAACTTTTCCCTTTCATCTTTGAGGTTAAACTGTTTCTTTGACGTTCCCCTTTCTCACTCGAAGTTATTTCCATCAACCTCAATAATAATAATAATAATCATAATTAATAATGATAAAAGCAATAATAATAAAACTCTGTTCTACGAACGGATTCCACTATTTGACACCGAGGCTGTTAATGCAATCGCGCTCCACTTGCTATTCCTTGTCGCATTTTTAATTTCTAAAAAAAGCTGTTTTCAGTGAAGATCCGTAGGACACTGAACTACAGCAGCTGATTGCTCATAAGTTTCACATGATTTTGACTCTGCCGTGAAACCAGATATCAGCCAAACGAGATTTACAATCAAGATGGCGTCCGCCGAGTTTTAATATCGTAATGATTACAGCTAGGATTCACCCCGATGAATTTTCTTCGATTAGCGCTGTGGGAAAAGCAGTTCGTCATTTTTGAATTAGCTCTTTCCTCTCTCCCAGTCAATGCCACTTTCAGCCTTGTAATCTATGACATTAAGCCTTCAGGATTCCTTTCCTCCTGGAGGATGTAAGTGGGTCCTGATTCCTGGTAGCTGGGTCTCGAGGTGAAGAGACTGTTGGTAATGATGGTGATGATAACGATGAAGGAGACTGGAAAGGCAATGGCAGTAGATCGCGGTTAACTAGATGGTGGAGGTGAGATACACGATTTTAAGCTGAGGTGTTTTGTACAATGGTGACAGAAAGACAATACTCACAAGACGAGGACGCCGTCACTCAGTTTTCGTTGTCGGGGTCACGCCCTCCCATTACATTTTACATGAAGATTTGGGTGAAAATGGCCTTTTTTTTTTTTCCTCTCGTTCATTTAGGTTTTATAATCTTGCGAATGGGATTCTTTTCAAAATATTTACAACATGCAACAAATTCATCTAAAAACCACGATCACTTTCCAACTTCTTTTCTTCAAGAGACCGTTCTTATTGGTGATTCCTCTCCTTCGCCCAGAAATGTGAGTTGCCCTCGATAATTTTTATAAATAATATTCGAACAGGAAAAACAGTAAGATTGACAGGCAACAAATCTAGGGGATTCTAGGTTTGTCTGTCGAGGTTATAGATCTCTCTCGTTGGTTTCTAGTCCTAACGAGAAAGCTTCACGGCATTTTTTATGGCTCATCTAGCGTCTCAGCTCAGTGATTGTTCTCCTCCTCCCCGGAAACCATCCTGACAATTACTAAGGAACTTCTACAATTACACTAAGGAACTTCTCCTACTTCCAACTATTCTCTGGAAAGCCCATTAAAGCTTGTCTCGTCGTCTCCAGGTAATTGTCAGACAAGGGAGCCTCATCCAATTTTGTCTGAATAGGATTGAAAGCGCCTCAGTAAGTTCTAAGTGCCCATTCTTTTCCGATCAATGGAACACGATGACGAAAATATTTGGACGATATCGTGAACAGAGTTTGGAAACGATTGAAGAAGTACATTACTTCGGAATGACGAAACGAACATAAAACTTGTCTTCCCGTCTATCCCCCCCCCCCCCCCCCCACCTATCACCTTCCCCCCCCCCCCCCCCCTCCCTCTCTCTCTCTCTCTCTCTCTCTCTCTCTCTCTCTCTCTCTCTCTCTCTGTACTGTCAATCGATAACAGTAACCTGTAGCTTTGTCGCGAAGTCGACCGTAGGACAGCGCGTTTCCGGCTGCTGGCGAAGAAGAAAGAAAGAAATAGGCTGTAAACCTGTAAACGCTAGCTTACATACTGTAAAAACCCCTCTTTGGCGGACCACCGGGGTTGACAAACAGCCCAAACAGACCTCAGGTAAAGATGGTTCTTTCTCTTCTCACGGCCATTACACCATTACGGTGCACAAAGAATCTGACAGAGAGTAACCAGAGACCTTCTTCTTTTTCTTCTTCTTCATCTTCTTCTTCTTCCAGGTCATTGAGAGAAGGGCGAGCCGAAATCTGCAGAAGCCGAAGGTCTTCTGTTCTGGTTTTTTTCTTTTCCCTTTCTTTGATTTTTATAGAGGTTTTGTATATTTTTCGCTTGGTTTTACTTATATGAGTCCTAGCAACTTTGTTTGATATATATATATATATATATATATATATATATATATATATATCAACTTTGTTTGATATTATACATTATATATTATATATATATATATATACACATATATATATATATATATATATATATATATATATATATATATATATATATGTGTGTGTGTGTGTGTGTGTGTGTGTATATGTATATATGTGTGAATAATTATCACATTACCGTGATTCATATGAATTATTCGAGCTACAAATGTCCTTTAATATCTAATTCGCTCTACCTCGGAATTAATACATTTTCATGTATGTAAACAGAAGAGGAATTTTTTGTTGTAATAATTTCTTCCTCTCGTGGGTTCGAACCACCGCCCAGCAGACAGAGAAGAAATGTAAATATATATATATATATATATATATATATATATATATATATATATATATATATATATATATATATATATATATATATATATATAAAATTTTCGCTTGTCTTAGTATCCTGCATTTACTTACTTCAACCACTTGGTAGTAGCGTATTCATTTTTTTTTTCATTTAAATATTCTAGAATCAGCTGGCCATATGCCGGCACGGGCTCTTCCTCTTGAGCAGAGAGTAGATTCACTCGTTACTTTCCTCAGCAGTCGGCCAAGTCTCATGACTTCATCCCGTTCATACTCGTCTCCGAGGGTCTGTTGCAGGATTTTAAACATTGATTTTTGGGACGTAGTCGTCATTCCATGTCCAATACCCAACAGATGGTACAAGAAATCCTGCGGTCACCCATCCCAGTAATGATCAGACCGCACAATGCTTGATTTCAAACAAACGCAGGATAGCAACGGCGGATGTAATAGATACTTAATATATCCTGCCTATGATTGATATTCATTCACAGATAGTTTTCTAACCTAAGGAGAATGTTTCATTTGTAATCATGTCAGTATATGACAACAGTGCAAAATGCCTTATCAGAGTTACTGCATAAATTGCACATCTGGAGCTATCTTCGAATTTTTTTTATACTTAAGATAATTAGGAAACCTCGAACATTCTGTTTAACGGTATTTAGAGCATTGATGTTACGTTTAAAACCACACTGAAGGATAATATTTCGATTAAAACGTAAAACCCGTTCTCTTCTGCGGTGCTAAGCATTATACTCACATTACTGTATCAACACTCGCTCCAACCTCAGAGGACTAAAACTTGTGCATCAGTTTTTATTGGCGAGTCCAGTTAGGAAAACAAAAACAAAAAATACAAAAAAAGCCTAATTGACGTTACCAGTGATTATGCCCCTCTGTGATAGACGAATCTTCATTTCACCTTATTTGCTTACGAACATAACTCTGAGGAGAGATGAGCCTCTCTTATAAACGGCAATTTACTGCCTACTCGTACGATGACTCACTGGCGGTGTACGATGACCCCGGGTCCTTTTAAGGTCACTATAAACAGAACCTTACAATTTTATACTCGCTTTGTTTGTGTGTGTGTGTTATGCAATATTATTAATTATACATTCATACACTGTATAAGAGACAAAGTAAGATAAATACCTCATATAATATATATTATATATAATATATATATATATATATATATATAGATATATATATAGTATATATATATATATATATATATATTATATATATATATATATATATATATATATATACATGGGGTCACACGCTGTAGAAAAGAAGAAAATGTAAAGTTAGTACACATTATAATGGGGAAGTACTGAAACAATTAATTAAACTAGCTTTTACCCCACCAGCGAAGATTATCAGCAAGAGCCCGTTCTGACACAAGGCCAGATTAAACTAGCGGCATCAGTAACAATAACAAATGTATATAAAAAAATCCTCAGTTACATCAATAAATTGTATTATTTGCAAAATATAATATTACAGTGTACTGATAAAATTTTGTGGAATTTTAATCACGACACTGAATTTCTCAGCTATAACAGATATGATGATTTTGGACTCATTGATTTCTTAGCAATAACAGAAATTATAATTAGGGACTCATTAATTTCTTAGCAATAACAGAAATTATAAATTTGGACCCATTCATTTCTTAGCAATAACAGAATTTATAATTTTAGACCCATGAACTTCATAGCAGGAATGATAATCTGGGACTCGTTCAGTTGGTGTTCATATCATCTTCCTTTTTCTTTTCTTTTTTTCTTTCTTAATGCGAGTTGATGTTATCTCGAGATGAGAAACACGATCATAAACATCTCAAGGTCTTGATCTTGATGCTTCAGTCAGGAGTCAGGAGTGCCAGATGATCGTTATCTTCCCCGGGGCCGGTTTTGCTCTCGAGAATATTTTTCGGGAGGGACCACAAAACAAGATACAGATGCAAACATCATTATTAAAAACAAAGCAGCTACGAGTCTGTGCATTGCATTTGATTATACTTACATACATACGTACATAGTATATACATGGTCCGAGTTCGTTCCTGAGTTGAACTCCAAGCCCACCTGTAGCCGTGACAGGATACCAGCATCAGATGGGAGTCAGAGAGAGGATATAGGGATATATATATATATATATATATATATATATATATATATATATATATATATATATATATATATATATGTGTGTGTGTGTGTGTGTGTTTGTGCGTGTGTGTGTAAGTATGTATGTATGTATATATATATATATATATATATATATATATATATATATATGTTTATGTATATATATATATATATATATATATATATATATATATATATATATATATATGTTCCTTTGTAACTGTGGCTTCCTAATCTACTTTCATTGGAAGCTGGGTGACGATTTGGCCTGAATGGCTGCTCGCTTCTCATATTTCAGTGTTTTCCAACCCCTCTCTCTCCCTCTCCCCGCCTCACTCCCCGCCATTACAATTACTGATGCTGTCAATCATGAGTTTATGAGAGGCTCGTTTACTGCTTATAAGCGTTATGCATCATTAACTTTGTTTTTCTGACTTACCCACCTTGATATACTTTTTTTGTAAACAGGTTGCTTATAATAACGATTGCTATAAAAGTTAGACAAATATTTTGAATTATACCTACTTAATAGTGCTATGATATTTTATTGTGTAATAATAATAATAATAATAATAATAATAATAATAATAATAATAATAATAATAATAATAATATCCCCTGCTAAATGAGTGGCATTAAGGTTATTGAATGTTATTTTTCTAATAATAATAATAATAATAATAATAATAATAATAATAATAATAATAATAATAATAATAAAATTCCCCTGAGAAAAATAAGAGGTTCGCGACAACGCAAAATTCTTTTAATTAGGGATCAGGTTTGACCTGAGCACCTGACCCGTGATTTGGCAACAGCCACAACCTGTTTCTAATGGGAATTCTTTATAGAATAAGATACATCATTTGAAGAACTGATTGTATTTGTTAGAATGCATCGTTGCTAATGAGTGTGGTTGATCATTATTTCCTCATAATTTTAATTTAGTGTTATCTATAAAATAAGCTTTTGTCTATTCAGTAAAAAAAAAATATTTCAAAATGCAATATTGAAAATTATTACTTTATGGTTGATCTATATTTTTTTTCAATAAAAAATTCATTTCAAAAAGCAACATTGATACCTAATGATTACTTTATGGTTGATCTATATTTTTCCTTAATTCTGATTAAATAGCCTATTTTCAGAGGTGATTATATTTTTAGAATGCAACGATGCCAGTACTTACGTAGGATTCTTTTTTTTAATTCTAGTGAATTATCCTCTATGCTATGGAATGAACTTTCTTTTCAGAAGTCAACGTGACCAATGAATACTTTATATATGAGTGACCTTGTATTCTAATTCTAATTCCATGATTACTCTTTTTAAGTTATGTTATTCATTTTTTCTTTCGATTTATATTCATTTCCCAATAGCAAACGTTAATTCAAGAATTTTTTCAATTATAATTAATATCCATTATATCATTGGTATATCCTGTATGCTTACCACTTTCCGATTACAGTAATCATTTAAAATTAGTTGAATATGCTGTGTTCATTATCGCTTCAAGTGTAGAATTAATGTCAAATCTGAAACAGTATTGAATATTCTGTGTGGCTTAGTAATTAAAAGACTATGTGAGATACTGTGAGTAATGTAGATAGTTGGTCAATATTTTATGCTCATTAGCCCATATGTATGTATATTCCTGTTGAATGTAAAGGCATATAAACATTGACATAGTACACGTGTACATAGTTACTACTAACTGCTTTTATTTATGCTAATTATAAGAAATTATATAGAATTTTACAGAGATATTTTCTAACAGAGATACTGTCATTTTTCTTATAGTGCATGATGCTTCATCGGTGCTTTTCATAAAAATTTTAATATCTTTGAGTAACATAAATTCTTCTAAATGTGATGGGGAAAGTGGAATCTAAACCTTCTGCTTTTGCTTTCAAAAGGCTCGGGCTGTGGGATTAAATCCTCCTTTCTTCTTCTCTTTTTTTTCCTCCTCGCTGCTGGCAACAGGATCTGTGAACAGGTAGGATCATCAGCGTCAGACGGTCGCAAATGGCGACCGCTCCAATCCTCTTTACAAAGGATCAGCAGCACGCCAAAAGGGATCAAATGTCATTAAAAGGGACCCTTTCAACGTCCTTATATAGACCTTTTTTTTCCTCCTCTGTCTGCCTGCCTGCCTGTCTGTCTTGAGCCAGTTCGCTCTCTCCCCGTGTCTGCATGCTTCGATACCTTTCGTTAGAAATTAGTAAGTAACTGTTTGTGGTTTGTATGTTATATTGTGGATGGCTTCCCTCATCACCCCTCTTGCTTTAGTATTAGAATTTAGACATATTTAGACATTATTAGAGCACTTATCTTGTGACTGTTGTAGGAGGGAATGGCTGAAAAGATATCTCATTCCAAAAAATTAGTCTCATATGTCAACCCTTACTTAAGAAATAATCGATTTTACTATTTAAAAAATCGTATGAACGAGAAATAAACGTTTAAATAAATTATTATCTTTATGTAAAAAGGAACTAAAACACAGGGAATGAATTATAGAAGTAAACACAAATATTAAAAAGCCAATAAACCGATAACTACCACGCACTTAAGAAGCAGTACATTATAGAAAAATTTATTACTTAGCCTCGAAAGCGTGATCTTAAAATGTTGTTTTCAGAAAACTCCCCGTGAGAGAGAATCGACGATTAGCGTTAACTAAAGGGATATCAGCGACTTAAAGACCTAAGCCTTGTATTGAAGGCTTAGTATACGTCTTAAGAACTTAAGACTTACGTTATAGCGCTTTGCCTCGATCTCGGCTTATAATCCAGGGCTTACGGTGGGAGTGATGTCTCCCTACCGTAAGACGTCTGGTCACCGGGATTAGCTCTATTGCTTGGCACAGCGGTGAAGAGACTGCTGTAAATTAGGATAGGTAAATAAATAAAATGAATAAGAATTGCTGGAGATGCAGAGTAAAAGGAAGAACACACTGACAACTTTCAAACTGAATCAAGGGTGGGTTTGATGAGAAAAATGAGTAAACAACGAACTGTGACAACCGTTGCAGATCCTGCCATGAAAAATACACTGTATTCTATCAATATAAATCAACGGTAGCTCTATCAGCATAAATAATTGAAAAACGATAAGCAAGAATAATAATAAATAAATAAATAAATAAATAAATAAATAAATAAATAAATAAATGGGTATTACAAGATAAATATTTGCTCAGGCTCTAAATAAAGATTAGAATTGAACTTGAACACCCAGAGTAAATCAAAAGAGAGCCTAAACGCCAGTTCCAATATAAACTAAACGTAGGTTCAGTAGGATGTGTCTGAGCAAAGCTTATGGCAGAATAAGGATGTCCTTAAAACAAACTGGATTAGACCCTAGACCCAGAAAGAAGATAGCAACAGGATCATCTCTCATAATGAATAAAATGAATCTTATAGGATGAAGGGGCTCGGTCAAACTAAGAATATGACTAGCAAAGGGGGTACTATAAATGAGAAGTGGCGAGAGGATAGGAAAAGACTGCAAAACAAAGACCATTAACGGGAATATTTGAATAAAAGGTCATGTGGAAAACATCAATAAATATGATTTTTTTTCTAAATATTACATAAATCTTATGGAAAGCAAACACAGACCCAGTGAAAATAAAGTTAATTCTTGCGTTTATTTTTTTCCAATGTTAGGGTTCATTTACCATTAGAACGGCGTCCTTCCTTTAGTTTTCCTCTCTTCTGGGAGGTTGCATGTGGTATTGCTGATCGTAGCTTTGTCTATGAAGCGAAGAAATAGAAATAATCACGGTAGTTGATCATTTGTTATACTTTAGTAATTAGTTGCACGATAAAATGCTACATCATTCATATACTTACTGTAAGTGTGAAACAAGTGTAACGACCTTTGACCTTTCAAGTTTTAATTTTGTGTATATATTTTGTGTGTGTGTGTGTGTGTTTGTCATTTATGTGTACATTCATAGTTGAAGGAGTGATTGTAACTCATAATTCCTCTCTCGATTTCTTTTGACAATCTTCGCTATTTTTGCTTATTTCTGGATATGATCTCAGGGCAGCTTTACCTTGGGCTACAGTATTAAACTTAATCTGGCTCTTCCCCGTTAAATGCAAAGGACTTCCCAGTTAAGGACTTAGCATCCATGACTAACAAGTTAAGGATGGGTTATATAGCAGGTCTTATGTCAGCTCATCTCTGATTAGACATAAATAATTCATGGGAGGGTCTTCAGAAATTTTCGTTGGTATAAATAAAATCAAAATATTTGACAATAAACATACCAAGATAGTAATAACCAGGAAATATCTTTTAGTATTGTATATTGATAGAATGTGAGTGGTTACCATTTTTAGTGTGAGTGTGTGTGTATATATATATATATATATATATATATTATATATATATATATATATATATTATATATATATATATACTCAGTGTCTTCATAAACAAGCAATATTATTGTCACTTGTAAAAAAAAGAAAACCAAGCATTAGTATTGAAATAAAAGAATAAAAGATGGGCGTTCAGCTCGCAACTAGAATCTTTTCATGAAACAATGTATCATTTTTGCATTATATATATATATATATATATATATATATATATATATATATATATATATATACTATATCATACCCAAGCATTCGTATCAACGAGGGACTTAAAGATTGGCGTTCGGTTCCTAACAGAATCTTTTGATGGAGATGCCATTTCTGAGATGCCATATATAGGTATATATATAATAATATATATATATATATATATATATATATATATATATATATATATCTATATATATATATATAAAATATATATATATAATAATATATATATATATATATATAGACTCCAGAAATGGCAATCTCACAATCAAAAGATTCTGTTAGGAACCGAACGCAATCTTTAAGTCCCTCGTTTGATACGAATGCTTGGGTTTTCCTTCCTTTACAAATGACAGTAATATTTTGCATGTCTGTCCCGACACCGAGTAGGAAGAACCTCAGGAGAAACATGCGTTCCCTACGTAAGCCGAGACCCAAAGCTCACATATCTCAGCCCCCGAGAGAGAGAGAGAGAGAGAGAGAGAGAGAGAGAGAGAGAGAGAGAGAGCACAGGTGTGAGAGGTGTCCACTGGGATGCCACCAACTCGCCTGCTGCGTTTATTGACTTCTTGCTTCGCTTAGGCGTGACATTGAAAATGGGCGTCATTAAGATGTAACGGGCGATAGTGGTGGTGGAAGGTGATTGGGGGTTTCCTATGGTTTATAGGTAGGGTGGGGGAAACCTGGAGATCTCTTCAAACTTGGAATCTCTTGCAGAAAATCTGATAGAGGATGAAACAAGGGGTGGTATTGCGGCCCAGTCTTTATTAGTATCTCTCTCTCTCTCTCTCTCTCTCTCTCTCTCTCTCTCTCTCTCTCTTGCTGGAAAGCGAGCTGATTGATCTATTAACGTGAAATTAATTCTCAAACTCTCATGAAAATCCCACCCATCTCTCTCTCTCTCTCTCTCTCTCTCTCTCTCTCTCTCTCTCTGCCTTGAAAGCAGGCTGATCTATTAACGTGAAATTAATTTTCAAACTCTCATGAACTTCTACCCATCTCTCTCTCTCTCTCTCTCTCTCTCTCTCTCTCTCTCTCTCTCTCTCTCTCTCTCATCGCTGCGTTATGATAAGGTTACCTGTTAATGGCAGCACCTGTATGAACTTTCATTCCTATCCGGGAGTAAGAGAGTGATAATGACAATGTTGTCCGGACAATTGCCTAAACTATTGGTTGGGAAGCTGGTAACAGCATCGCTATCTCTCCCATTATCTTAAGTATTGCCCGAGTCACTTGTGATAGCAGGCACCGTGGGTGCTATCATCGCGAGAACAAGAAACTGAAGGCAATTCTTTGGTTCTTCGGGGTGAAGGGACACATGAGAATTCGACTTCGCAAATCATCTCTTTGTTGGATGATGTGGAATATTTGCCAATGGTAGTAGATGTTCGATAAAGCACTATGAGTCATTATATCCTGTTCCCTGTTTCTCAGAAGTCGGCAGGAGGGCTGAATGACACTGAACGTTTATTAGAGTGTATAGTCATTGTCTTACTTTTGACCACGATATCTAAGTCCTTAGTTTTTTTTTTCTCTCTCTCTCTATCTCAGCTTCTTGTCCTTTGATAAACTTAACTTCATCTGTTATCGTTCCCGTAAGCAGTCACTAAGACACTGGACAGAGCTTGACTAAAATATCACCGTTCATTTGAATATCTTCCAACGTCCAATTTTTCTCTAACTGACCCACTGTTCCTTTTGTCTTCCAGGGACGACGGGACTACAGACAGCCTGTTGCTCGGACAGTGACGGGGGAGTTGGGGGGAGCAGCGTGCCCCTCTGCCGATCTGGATGCGCTCCGCGGGTCCAAGCCCCCCACTGTTCCCCGGCCGTAGCACGCTGTGTCTTGGCGGTTCTGGACGACTTACACTGCACTACCTCCGCCAGACGTCGATCCTTAGAAGGCCGGAGCCACTCCAGCGACGGGCGTGAAATACCGAGAAGGGTCCGGACTTCACACCCCCTGCCCTTCTTCGACCCCTTCCACGATTTGAGGCGACACGAGCCTCTTGTGGATGACACGGCCTCTGAATCGTCTTACGACAGCGCCTCCGACTACCATCTGTACGAAGAAATCTTGTATGAGGCCGCTACGTCGTCGTCCTCGCCCTCAAAATCAACCCAGGAATCATTGCCTCCCCCCCTCCCTGCCCGTCCTCCGCATTTGTTCAGGAGTGTCAAGTCTCAACAGCAACAACATTCCTGCCAGGAAAATCAAGCAGTAGCAGCAGCACAACAGACCCTGAAACCGCATCCTTTAAAGTCTAGTTGTCACCAACAGCAGCAGCAACAGCAACAACAACAACAACAACATTTAGCAAATTCACAACGACTACAGCCTCAAGAAGTACAAAGTTCACAACAAAAGCAAGCAGTTGGCCATCATGGTCAGACTCCCTCCTCCTCCTCCACCAAGCCAGCAGACACATCACAGCAGCAACTCCCGCAGTCTCAAAAATTACACCAACTTCAGGCGCAGCACCTTCAGGACAAACATAAAGAACAGATGCAACAGCAACAGTCCCAAAACCAGACAAAGCCTACACCTCCACCCAAGCCTCCTAAGCCGCCAAGAACTGCGCATTCCCCCGGGGGAAAGTTGCAACCTCCTCCTAAGCTCCCGTCAAACTCAGTATCCAGTAGTGCAACAGCCGCATCTACACCTAGTGCTAAGCCACAGCTACAGTCTCATGGACATTCTCTCCACCAGGACAAAAATCCACAACTACAGTCACCAAAACAAAAGCAGCTTCCCTCTGAGGCTGAGGTTGCCCTAAAGCCACAGACCAACAAGCCAAAGCAGCGCAGTAACCTCTACTCTATCTTCAGAGACAGAGATCACCGTCGGTGTCTGTCTGCATCTTTACAACAAGAATATCAACAAGACTTCCAGCAGGAGTACCTTCCAGAGCAGCAGGTGAAGTCAGCAGTGAAAGTGGCAACATGCGCTTCGGTGGCCAGTGCTGATGATGACTATGGATTCAAAGTGGTACCTCATGTTGTGTGAATTACAGGAGGGAGCTCAGACAAAATGTTGTCATTCAAACGCAAATAAAGATCACATAAATTTCATAAAAAGACCGTGAATCAATGGTGTCTTAGATGGCCAGTGATTTGGTACATATTCATATTTTTTATTTATTATGCTGTAGTTAGAGAGTTTTGACATGAAATCCTTGAATATAGAAGGCTAAAGCCCAGTGAATCTTGCTGCTGCTCAATAAAGAGAAACAAACTGATGCTGCTCCACTGCCTAGGCATGGAGTGATGGAGGATTAAGAAGTCAGGTGCCTCATATATTAAAAGAGTCGTCTTATCATAGCTTCCCAATATTGAAGGTGCTTTTCTATATATCGTTCTCATGGATTTGAAAGAATTTTAGTCCCATACCAGTACAATAGTGATTTATCTTAGATTATGTAAAACCATTATCAACCAAATCAGTGCTCCGCACTGTGATTCAGTGACGAGTCTCCTTCAGTCAGTGAGTGGAGTCAGCGCCACGACTCAAAGTAAATCTGAATGAAATTGATGTTATGTCGTAATGTCTTTGAAGTTAGTTAGATATCTTCAACAGGTGCATTCTAGTTGATGCATTTTTCTGAGTGAATTAAAGACTCAAACTTCCATCACCTGATAGAATGTATCTGCTGGCGGAAAAGGACAAGACGGAATTTACCACTGTGGACTGATGCTAGACAGGCAACTGAAGAGAAAGTAGTAAACTCATGGGTACCTCAATTAGACCCTCAGGTGATTGCTCAGGTTTGCAACTTAACTTCAAAGTGGGTTGATTTTTATGTAAATACTAATCTAGTGGTTCAGAAAAATAGAAAAAAACATGATATGCCTGAGACTACTTGATGAGTTACCCGATGTTCGTGCTCTGATCTCGTTCAATTCCTGTTAACCAACAATTCCTGTCTTGGACGAGACATTTGAAGCAAGTGTGGTCTGTTCTGTTTACGCGGCTGTACTCGTACTAAACTAAGCCTCTGAAGATCGTACAAAAGACTTGATTGACTGATCGATTCAGTGAAGGATTTTCCGTAAACTGACGTCACAGCCCGCAACAAACAAAAGACATAAGTTGAACTTCAAGGTGCGGCACTGTGAGTGAACTTCGCGCAGCCGTTTTGTGAGGTGTCTTCGATCTCAAATGATGGAATTTTGCTGTGAAACTTGAGCGATTTGAGCGGACAAATACTGAGGAATGCACGAGAAGTCTTTTCTAAATGGTGCATGACATACTTTGCTTAAAGTACATGACTAATTCCTCCACAATTTCTATTATAATTTGCTATGTTGTGTAGTACGTTTGTTTTTCGCTTCACCAAGGTACAGTTTTTGAAACAAATGTGACATTCAGATTTGAAACGATTGAGTGTGTATATACGTATATTGTATATTTGATATAAGGATGATCTGTTCAGAGATTCAGAAGTATTCTTCCAATTCTTAGGTTTCCCTTTGACCAGAATGCGCGCTGATTACCTGTCATAAGATTATCATTTAATCCACTGAATTGAATCGATGCAATATCTGTTCTCGTTCACGTGATATCAGCGGAATATTTACACGTTAAAACTATTTGCATAAACACTTTGGTCAAAGTTATTTGCACAGATTTTGTTTGTAAACTTCCAGAGATTTTAATGTTGTGAAATTATGATTGACATTAACTGATTCATTAGGTGATGCAATGTGTTCTTTTTTTACTTTTCTATGTAAGAGATAAAACGATTCCAATCAAAAACAAGAAAAAAAAACAAAGGTAACAGATCTCTTTAATTTATAGTGATAAATTATTTAGTCTGTATTTTTCTATTATCTATGTGTGATTCAGTAGCAATCTATGGTTTACTGAATTACCTTTGTGTTAGAACCCTTGCAGCAATAAATCTATATGGATATTCCCCGGATCTAAAGTTATAACCAGCAGACAAGATAAAGCACTTCTTGTTTCCATTCCCATACCGAAATAAGACAAAATACGTCATGTTTCTCACTGTAAATCTTAGGTCTAAATAACAATAACATTCAGACTTATAGGCCGCAAAGCCTGTGTTAATTAAGCACTTTTATATCACTTTCATCATAAGACCTTAATTCATTCCTTCTATCGCAGTTATAAACAACGTATCTAGATTTATACAATTCCTTAGGTTCTTTTCATCGAAGGAATTCTATTTGATACCTTAATCTTTAACACGAATTGGAAATAAGAGCACTTCGTGGAACTGGTTTTGTCTTTTCCACAATTAGACTAACGTTCAGTCATTGTTGGGAGTTTTTTCTTTTATTAAATCATTGTTGAGATGAGCTAAGTATCTTTAAGGTTTGACGTAAGTTTAATCATTGGTATCAAATACGTTTAGCAAATGCTGACTCGAATGAGGTTATTCTTCGTCAAATTTCCTCTTGAAATTTTGACTAAAGTAAAATAGTCCTTTTTATAGTTTATAGTATTTGTACTACAACGATTTATCTTGTACATGATGTAATTTTGAGGTGTTAAATGTTCCCTGTTCATAGTTTTCTATTGCTCAACCAATTTTTTTTTATTTTAAATTTTAAAAACAGTAACAAAGCAAGTCTCTGATAACAGTTGTGAAACGACGTGAAACAAAAATAATTTTCTTTTGATTATGACTGAGCATCTTGTGCTGTTACACTCTTATTTCATCTTCGTTTTCTGCCCCGAAAGATGAAAGGACAGTCAGCCATTGCTGCTTTATCAAGTAAGAACTCACGAATTAACAAACTGATATGTATATAAACTGAATTTACACTGGAGATCTGTGGCAACTCCCGAACTCAGATACAACCTAACATAAACGACCAACTCAGAACACCATATATTAACAGCGTTATGGGACGTGTTTGTACTGCGTACGACCGTGCAGAAAGCTGTTTGCAGGGCGTACGCATTTTTGTTGACAAAGCAAACACACATTTATGTTTAACCCCTGTAAAAGTTACGCTCCAACGACAGTTAAAAAGAACAAAAACGGGGTTCAACAATTGCTCCTGGTCTTTCGATAGACCGTGGCATTCCTCTCCCAAGGTCGTTGTTAGTTGGTCTGGGATCCTTAGGCAAATCGTGGTATTGTCCTTTTAAAATGTAATTGCTTTTTTTAAATGTGGACTGATCCTCATGTTTGACAGTCTTTTAAGTATGTAGTTAATCTGCTGGAGAATATGCCTAGAGATTAGCCTTCGGAAAGCCCTCACTGTCTGTTTCTTTTTATGATTAACCGACCAGGTCTAAAATTTTACCATTGATATATGAACAATATCTTTTTTTGTTCATTAAAGCATCCGAGTATAATACGTTGTTTATAAAGCATTTGGTGGCGAAGAACGCCCGAACAATAAAAAAAAACTGGGTTGCCGAATGAACAAAAAAGCAATGTGAAATGAAGAGTCACTGGTATTTGATCTATGACTCGGGAAGACTGGCTTTTCACAACTGACGGAACTAAACCGCTCAGGGCACTTTTCAACTTCCTTCCATTTCCTAATGTAGGAGATACAGAGCTCACATCTACTAAAGCTTGTCTGAGAGAGCTTTAGTAAGCTTACCTTCCAACGAGTTTTCTTTTCTTTGTCAAGCTAAAACGAATCAGGCCCGTCGACACCTCGTCAGATATTCTACTGTTTGCTGAAGTAACTACTACCAGATTCCAGTTGAACTGGTTCGTCCCTTCGGCTCTGAAACAAAATGAATTTCAGACGTCCAGAAGTTAGGATAAAAAAAGTAATAACGAAACGTGAAATGGGATGTCATTCGAGTGAAGAGAGGAGCCAAACCAATTCAAGGTTTGTTTTATAATCTTTGTTTTGTCTGATGAAACGTAAGTATTCTGACTCAAGAATTCGTTACTGATCTGCTAGATTCCTTCAGAATTAAAGGTACTGGACTATTCTAGAATACTAGCTCTTTTACTAAGAACCACCTAAGCCCATATGAGAGAGCCCCCGCCTTTATCAGTGATGCTCTTCGACATATATTCAAAACCTACATAATCAGTACTGCCCCTAAGAGCTCCTTGTGTGCAGACGTTAAGAGAGACTGAGCCTATTTTAGTCGAATATACGAGTCAGCAATTCTTTCAATGCAAAAGGCCTCTGCTTTTGCATATCTTCTTTGGTTTATCTTAGCGCTCCAAGAGCTACTAAAGCAAGCATTATTTTATCTACATTTTCTCTACATATTCTGTTTTCTTAAAAGAAATATAATACACCTTTGCCCTTATATCCTTGTTCTAAAAGTTTTACGTTCTTTTCACAGCTTTTGTCTAGACACTTAACGAATGATATTGGAAGGGCCTGCAGCCCAGAGCGAAGTTTCCATTTTAAGAATTCTATGAACCAAAATAGAAAATTTGTTGACTGGTCTACCGTTGGGCCAGAGCAAGTGTTTGCACTGGACTGTGATGCAAGGTTTGGAAAGGCACTGAATTGTTGGGTAAGAGTGAGCCTCATCCTAAACTCACTGGTGCTCGGAAAACCCTCGAAGGCGACAGGAAAACTGCTGTTTGGGAATTTACAAAATGGGGATCCTAATATGCCCTACAAAATGGCAGGAATCCCTTCTCATGCCCCAGGAAACGGGGGCACGCTATGATTTACCAAATGGGGTACATTGTAATCTTTTGCACAGCCAATGCAAGAGTGTATTCCTCGTGAGTTGTTGTTCACTGTCACGGTTCATATTGTACTAGACCATAAATGCTGTACTTAATTGTTCACCGTCTGTTCTGATGCATTCTTGGGATGACCTTAATGTCTGTTGTAGCAAAGCATTCTCAAAAGACAGTTTTTGAATGGACGAGAAAGAAAAAATGAAAGCTAACTACTGCCATCCTTTACATGCCAGCAAAGGCATCCAAGCCCTTTAACGTAACTACTACTTCAGGTGCAACTATATCAGTAGACGTAATCGACAATTCGAAGTGTTTCTCTAAGGCCTCTCCACTCCTAAGCCCCGCTCCATTCCCCCTACTCCTCACAGATTCAGATCCATGTCATAGGTAGCTTCAGTAAACGAGTACAGCTGTAGATAAACAAAAAATATGACGAAGCGCAAGAATTTTCCTTCAATTTGTTGGACTGTAGATAATGTATAGGGAATTTTTTTTATTAGTGTCGTACGTGTAAACCTTCCATGATTTCTGAAGACATCATAGAATTATGTGGTGGCGACAGATGGCGAGCAATATAAAATACAAGTTTCGATTTCTTCCCTATATATATAAATATATTTCCTTGGGTAAGAAAAAAACTGAACTTTAGCAATGCTGTGTATTGCAACTCGCCCAAACCTCTTGTCATACTCGTTTTTTGTCAATCATACTCCTGAGTGAGGAATTGCCTTCGATCCTCGATCTTCTTCATCTTATTCCTGAGTGAGAAATTGCCTCCCGCACTCACTTGTATCTATCTCATAACCTACTTTACCTCTCTGTTTTCCTAAGCACATCGTTCATGGTGGGTCTCGGCAATGATTCAATGAAATGCACTGCACTCGTGGAATATATCTTTTCCCCTACTTATACTGGCTGTCCCATATTCAGTGTTACTCTTACCCTCGACCCTAATCCTTCTAACATAGGAAGCTCCGACGAAGGATATTTGTAGATCAGATTTGGTCATATCTTAGACCTAGACCGAAGCAGAGGAAACGACTTCATGACCCACAAAGGGATCTTCTTCATTCTTCGGTTCACAGGAGGCTTCCTATGACTTTTTTAGCTGTAGGCTAGTCACTGTAGCTCTGCTACCGGCAATTCCCTCCTCCCCCAGATGAATTAAAGGCAGGTTCCTACGTCCTTTTAGCCATAGGCAGGCCCTATTGTCCTTCATCACGAGTGGTTCCTGTAGTCCTCGCTGATCTCGGTGTCCTTACGAGTTAAACCGAGCGTTTAACAGCATCCTCTTGTCGCTTTGGCAACCAAGCCATCCGCTTTTGTTTGTTCATGCGCCAACGTGTGTTTGTTACGCCATTGCAATCGGAGCGACTAAAGAGAAGGTCTAGGAATGGATGGGATTTCTTTTGTTGTGTCATTACGTTGATGCTCTTCTTTCCCGGGCGATGGTTTATCGGCAGGTAAACAAGTTGAGTTTGTGAAACAGAGGGTTTTTCGTTATTTTGTTTTTGGATGGTTTTTAGGTGAATAACTCACTTAAAGATGAGCAGCTACGAAGCAGTTTGCCGGCACGCGGAGCAAACACAAGGCTTCCTCCATAGGGTACTGTGTTTTCCGGACGTTGTGCAATTTGTTGGCCAACAGAACTGAGAACATTTTTCCGAAGTAGCGTGGCTGTTCTCATAACCCGCCCACTTCCTTTTTAGAAATGAGCTTGTAAGTTTTTATACTGACAAGGCAACCAAGGTATAGACTGTATAGAGAATAAGCAATGAACCATTTTATACGGGAAAACATAGTCTGTAACAAATACCTCTCGTTTGTGCTGGCGAGAGAGAGAGAGAGAGAGAGAGAGAGAGAGAGAGAGAGAGAGAGAGAGAGAGAGAGAGAATGGGTGGTGGCCCTGACGAACAGTCAGTGAGTCAGTCAGTCAGTAAATCAATCAGTCACCGCTGGAAGACAAGAGGAGACTTTCTGTCTACACAGATGACAGGGAAGGTTCCTCTCCTAAAGCATCTCTCCAGGTTTTGCCCTTTCCAACTTGCTGTGTGTATCCTAAACTTATCATTTATAAGTTGCTCATCAAAGTTAGAAGTTGAAGACTCGAGTTGTTTGGTGGTCCACCAATATCTGGTCATTTCACACTTCCAGGAAGTCGGAAGATGTACTTCTCCTGAGGCTTACTTTTTCGACCTTCGATGAGTTTATCATTTTTTCTTCTTTCATGATAGTTTAAGAATTAGGGCGACTGGAACGGCGTGTTAACTGGGGGTTAAAGTGCTTTGAACGACGAATCTGCGTCAAGTGAGCAAGAACTTGCTCTTGTGGTATTTGCGCGGTAGAAAATATAACTTCGAATTGATTTTGGTGGAAACATAGGAGTTTTAGGGGATGACGCTAACGTACAGGTGTGTCTTTTTGGCGCATATCATCGATATATGTAATCTGGCTTTAAGACTGTAATAAGAATTACTGTTCTTTGTTGAGTTCTGGAAAGATTATAAGGTGAAAGCGAGTGCAGAATTTTGTATGGAAGGATGGAATGTGTGACTTTTAGAAAAAAAAAAAAAAAGGAAAGTTTTTGTTCCCAGAGAAATTTATATATCACGAATTGTTAAATCTGTCAACTACACCTCTGAAGTGTTTTAGCTTTCTGTAAAATAATGTTTTTGTCAAGGTTTTATAAATTCTTTTAATGTAAGAATTACAGATAGTATAAGTTTTTTTGTAAATTATACATATACATATATATAAATAATTTCCAGTGTTCGAGCTTTTGTATTTTATAGG
>NC_087205.1:21531761-21534261 GCF_015104395.2 Macrobrachium nipponense | reverse complement strand
AGTAAAAGGCTAAAAAGTGGGTGCAGTTGAGAGCCGAAGGGACTGCAAACACCTTTTAGTGAATCCTACAGTGCACCAACGCGTGAGGTGCACTGATGGTGCTAACCCCTTAGTGGGTTAGGGGTGCGGGGGGCGGGGGTTCGTTCAAATAGTTACCCGGAGATTTCAGACAAGAGGAGGCGAAAGAAACTAAGAAAATATCAATGACTGAGATAGTTCGTCCCTCAGCATCCAAATCCAAACTTTTCCCAGAATCAAGCTAACTCTCTCTCTCTCTCTCTCTCTCTCTCTCTCTCTCTCTCTCTCTCTCTCTCTCTCTCTCTAGTCTACAAACCTCCTCTGTAAAAAAAACTCCATTGACCCTTACCTGTAATTTTTGATACTGGAAATGGTATGATTATTTCATTATATACAAATAAGTGAGAGTATATGAGGCATAAAAAGAAAATGTTTGCAAGACCCTGTAAAATCCATCGTGCCAGTGTTGACCCATGAAATAAGGCGAGTTATATCAAGGATTAAGACTTGCTGAGGGCCAGAACGTTACTGTCTTCAGAATCCAGGCCCAAAACACCTGAGTCATTTAAATTATGAATATATATATATATATATATATATATATATATATATATATATATATATATATATATATATGTATATATATATATATATATATATATAGTATATATATATATATGTTATATATATATATATATATATATATATATATAGATACATAGAGAGAGAGAGAGAGAGGAAAACTCTTTCTTACAGAGCAACGCAAGGTACAAGTTACAGAAAAAAATAATTATCAAATATCTGATGAAACGAATAAGAAAATCTTTGGTAAAAAAAATCATAAGGTAAAGAAAACCTAGATGAACACCTGTGGTCAAATATAAAAAAAAAATCAGGTAAAATCAGAATTGTTAAACGCATGGTTCATTGGGCAACGGTTAAAACCTTAAAATAAATAAGAATAAAGAAAGAACTAGATAAGCACTTAAGAGTAATGTGACCAAAAGATTGATTTCTCATATATGGAGATGCCATAAAACATTGTCGAAATCAAAATCTCACAAAAGTGTGTCAAGGAGGCTGCTAAAAACTGTAGAAGGTAATAATTGTTTAGACTCACAGCAACATTTAAACCAAATTCATACAAATTACATCAATCCTAGCACCTGACCACTAGGGGGGATGACACAGCAAAAATGCTATCAACATACCAAAAGACTGCTTAAAGCAAGCGGCTTAGAACTTCGTAGGATCTTAAAACCTCTAGAAAATCATTCTTTGAATCATAGCGACTTGAATATCCGAGAAAAACTATGGATGTTTTCAGAAAAACATTTAGAGGAAATTAAACTTTGAAGAATCTCAAAACTTCTAGAAAATAACCTCTGAATCATAGCGATGGGAATAACCGAGAAAAGCTATGGATGTTTTCTCCAAAACATTTAAAGGAGACGGATGTCTTTCTTTGGAATTTCACGAGCGACTCCACCACACCTGCAGCAAACCTTTTTCGTGATGGTGTTCAGTGACTAAGCATTACAAAGGTACTGATGCAATTAATCTCTCTTCCGATGATTTCGTTCGTTGTTCAAGAAAACAAATCCTTTTCCAAGTTGTTGAGTCACTCAGCTTATTGGAGGTCACGATTATGTGACGGAGATAAAAATTATCAGTAGTTTTTAAATATTGAACTTGTTTTTACTTCTAGCATTCAACTCAAGAAAAATAATAATATTCATGTGTAAATGCAACGCCACATCACGTCTATTGTCAGCTTCATTGCCCTCTCAACGTTAGACAAACCTCTATTTTCACTTTTTGTTTCAACCAGGTATTGAGCAAGTACACATCCAGCCACTCATTATGTTGCCATTGCATTTGTCAGGTTGCCGCCTCTCTAATGACGCATTACTAACACCAGCAAACATTTGAATAAAGAAATTATGAAAATTCGTAAAGTAACCGAGTCTACGGGCGTAACCAGCCTCGTTTCACGGGCAGAACTCGCTCCGTTTCAGGAAATCCCTTCTCACCCCAACCCCCTTCGGAGGTGGGTGGGAAGGTAGGATGAAACCCCATTGTAAACCATCTTATGGGTCCCCACTAAAACCCTGCCAAGTTTCATGCCCATCGGACCAACCGTTTGGCCGTGATTGAATGACAGACGGACGGACGGACAGACATTACGCCCATTATAGTAAGATAAGCTAACAATCTGCCTCCTCTCTCTCTCTCTCTCTCTCTCTCTCTCTCTCTCACTTGCTTATTTTCCATAATGAAAGTTTAGAATAACCTCTCTTTTCACTTTTGTTTCAACCATGTAATGAACAGGTATCCTTTTAGTCCCTCCTTTTCTCCCCATCCCTCAATTCCTATTAAGATTGCCCAGCACTTTGACATAAACTAACAACCGGGTTTTTATTTGTTTATCTCTATTGCCATTATTCAGGAATTACTGAATACATTTCTTTTGAAACCAGCA
>NC_087205.1:21521761-21526761 GCF_015104395.2 Macrobrachium nipponense | reverse complement strand
CGTGTCATTTAATTCTCTAAAATAAGTGCTTTCTGCAGTGCTAAGAATAGAAAGCGTATTTTTCTTAGGCTGTTTAAATTGGTTTGCTAATTCATGGTTGTATCTTTCGTTTTTCAATCGCAATTGTAGTTTTTTTTACTAATGATTCTCGTATGTTTTCTTCATATATTTTAAGGGTAAAAGGCATGTTTAATTCTAATGGGAACATAGTAGTTTAGCCATTTGTTAAAGGTCTCGGTTAGAAAAGTCACCTGATGATTAACGTTGTCATTGTTTAAGATGTTGTTCAGTGTCGCAATTTCGTTTAAAAGTAAATCGCAAAAAGTGTTCAGACTATAATTCTTTTTACTACGAATAACTGGCCGTCTGAGGTTCAGGCTCAGGTTTTCAAAAAGAAAGAAAAAAAACGAATGTTTACCACAACGGAAAGTGTTTCAAGGTCAGCAATGGGGCTCGTAACACATCCGATTCTATGATCGTCTCTGTTCTTTTTGTAATCGCCAAGTCTATTAACGTAGAAGAATGTGCTGTGACTCTAGTTGCCTTCTTCATTTCTCGTTTTAAATTTAAACTATTTAAATACGATTCCTTCTTGTGAAGGGATCGTCATCTGAATCGCCTAGAATGAAGACTGGCCTATTCTTTAAGCAAATGGGCTTTCTCCTGAGAATTTGAAATTTTAGGTTTCTAAAACGACTCATTTTTAAGGAAAACGAGAGAGAGAGAGAGAGAGAGAGAGAGAGAGAGAGAGAGAGAGACCCCACTCCTGAGAATTTGAGATTTCAAGTTGATGAATAGACTTACTTTCAAAGATTGTGAAGTTTCTAGTTAAAAAAAAACCAACTCGGTTTTCGAGGAGAGAGAGAGAGAGAGAGAGAGAGAGAGAGAGAGAGAGAGAGAGAGAGACCCCACTCCTGAGAATTTGAGATTTCAAGTTGATGAATAGACTTACTATCAAAGATTGTGAAGTTTCTAGTTAAAAAAACCAACTCGGTTTTCGAGGAAGAGAGAGAGAGAGAGAGAGAGAGAGAGAGAGAGAGAGAGAGAGAGAACTCTGCTCTGCCACTCCTTCATCATGGCTATCGTGAGATCGCCAATTACCAGAGGCAGCTAGCCTCGTACATCTGTCCGTGCTTCGGATGACATGACATTTTTCATTCGTCACGTAGCACTCTGTACGTTTTTTCGCGCTCACCCTACCATTTAGAACAACCCCCCCCCCCCCCACCACCTCCTCCTTAAATGGGCGAGGACCTCTCTCTCTCTCTCTCTCTCTCTCTCTCTCTCTCTCTCTGAAAGTTAGTTGATTTATCAATCTAAGATCTCAAATTTTTTAAAGTACTTTTTTACTTTAAAACCTTATAATCTCAGAATAGGACCTGTTCTCTCTCTCTCTCTCTCTCTCTCTCTCTCTCTCTCTCTTCTACCTTGAAAGTGAAATGATGTATAAATCTAAAATCTCAAATTCTCAGGAAAAGGCTCTCTCTCTCTCTCTCTCTCTCTCTCTCTCTCTCTCTCTCGACGGGAAAATGGTTCATTTCTTGATTATCTTGGAATGCAGTCGCTTTTAGGATTTATCACCGTCGCTGGGTACGAATCTTTTCTTCGTCCGCGTTCATGCTTTATGCGATTAGTACGTGTATTGTACGCGTTGGGTTCGATTTTCCTGGGGGGAAGCTCATTACGTGTCGAAAATTCCTTCTCACATGAACAGAGTCTAGGATCCTCGCTAATCTCATGATTGAATTTATTGTCATTCTTTGATGTCAGGTTCCGGTTTCTGGTTTTGTTGCAGAGAAAATAGCATCAGTATAATTGTGTCGAGCTCTCTCTCTCTCTCTCTCTCTCTCTCTCTCGCGATTCTGGATATTGAAGATTTTTTATAGAAAAATAACTGTTAATCTCTTACTATCATATAAATTATGTTTATCATAACCCCTCGTTGTTAAGTTCTAGTTATATATTGGTTTTGTAAACCTTATCGATATTAGGTAAAGATGTATTTTTCGAATTTGCAGAATGCAGTATATACAGAATTAAGAAACACGACAAAAAACAACTCTACACATTTCAAAATGCTATGGACTCTTCGGAATGTTCCTGAAATATTACAGGAGTTTAAAAGACGTGATAGTACATACAAGCAGCTGTCAAAAACATCCTAAACTGAAAAAATAGCACACGCAGAAAAGAAAAACATAGGACGCACCATACCATGACATGTTACGAAGATTTATTGACGTGGTGCATTGTGGTCTGTATATTTCTCGTGTTTTTTCTGTTCCTTTTTCATTCGTTTGACAGTTCTGGGAGGCGAAGGAGAGATTGGATGTCCGTGTCATGACCCAGCGATGGACTTTCTGTAAAAATTGCTGCACGTCATGAAAGGCTTTGCTACTGTTTTGAAATGCCGTGCACCATTGAACTGAAGGTTACAAGAGAAGAATGACATATAGAATTTAGTCCAAAGACCAGGCGCTGGGACCTAGGAGGTCATTCAGCACTGAAACGGAAATTGACTGTAAAAGGGTCTGAAAGGCGTAACAAGAGGAAAACCTGGCAGTTGCACTATAAAACAAATTTTCAGAAGATGGTGGAAAGTAAGATGGAAGAAAGAGAATATGAGCGGAGGTACAGTAAAAGGAATAAAACGGGGTATCTGCTAGCGGACGAAGGGACACTGAAAAGAACCTTAAGCAATGCCTACAGTGCTCCGCATGAAGGACACTGACGGAACTAACCCCCTAAGGAAGAACTCAAGTTTATTCAGTTTTGTTCTTGCTAGATTATTCATCTACCCGTTGGTTTCTCTGTAATGAATGAATCAATTAATCATTTTCTGTGGCACCCAAGGGGATGCATAGCTTTATTCACATCCCCCGACATCAGACTTACACTCCTCCCTCCCTCCTCCAATGCTTCCAAGACCAAAAACCTGCTGTTGCAGTTTTTTTCTAAATTTCTCCTTTTCCTCCCCTTCCCTTCTAACCATAGCAATGTCTTACTTATCAACAACAGGTTTTCCCTTTTGACTTCTTAGATTTATCCTTATTTTTGCAACGCTGAGATGATGATCACTACCAATATCTGCTTCCTGATTAACACGAACATCTAGCAAGGAGCTTCTATGCCTTTTACTAACAGGAATGTGATCAATCTGACTTTTATGTTTTCCACACGGTGACACCCTTGTCGTTTTGTGTATAGTGTAATGTTGAAACAGTGGGCCCCGCCCCCAATGAAAGGTTCATTTTTTAAAACTGTTTTTAGCTCTTTACTCCTATGTACAAATGGCTTCTGTGGTACTCATAATATGGAGAAATTTTATTCAACACTATAAAATCATGACCGTCTCCATCATTACCACCACCACCACCATCTCAATTCCTCCTTGACTCAACAGATTCTTGTTATACCCTGAGGCCCACCAGCCAGGCTATTTGACCTTTACTATGAAAATAATAATAGTAATGCTTACACGAGATCAGGAAAACCCCTTGGGAATGCATCCTAGGTAAGTTATTTGTTGGTCATCCTTTTCTGCTGAACATTAAAGCAACAGAACCCTATAATCACTGCACTGAAAGGGTCTTTAAAGTACTAAAGAATGTCGAAGTCCCTGGAACCATGTGGACCTCTGAGCATGTCATAACAACTAAACTGTTAGTACCCACATTGAATGCTCACAATTCTGAATATTATATCCTATTGTGATTACAAAACAGTTTGTAAGGCCTTTTCCTCTCTTTTGCTTTGAAGATGTAAACAACATTTTCTTGTATTCTTATATATTCTGTCAGCCAGTCTTTCACCCATGCAACAATAATATTGTTGGCTTCTCTAACCCTAATGTGACCTGTTTTCCATTATGAAATTTGCAATAGTATTCCATATTGACTGTGATAATAAACAGACTTCCCACCGTACAATAACGACCCTTTGTATCAGCATTACAAGATAAGGGCCTGCAACCCGTTTTCATGGCAACTGTTGTATTTTCACGATACTCAAAAGAAGGTTCTTTTCTTTTTATTCCCCTTTTTCCTAGAGAACCAAAATGGCTTCATTCCTCTCAAGTAAGGAAGACCTTCATCTATCATTGTTGGGTGTTTCTTTACCTACGGCGACCACATGCTGATGTTAAAAGCTGGTGACTTGCTTCAATTTCCCTGGGCAGCCTTCACACACAGACTAACCTGAAAAGTATTAGCCGTTTAGAATAGAGAGGTATTATTAATTGAATGGCAATATATATAGGGTAATAATCGTGCTTTCCCCACACGCATTTATGACTAAATTATTCGTAGACTACAATATCAGTAGGGTTAAAAATAATAAAAAGAAAGACTCGAAGAGTCCTAGGTAAGTGAATTAGACGTACTGACGAGGAAGTGTCCGAATAAATACCGGGAAAGGCTTGTTGACGAAGAAAAATAATAAAAAATCAAGTCACCGTATCAACAGTAATGCTCAGGTATATCATTCTACATAAATATGGTTTATCAACTACATGCTACGTAAAAGAGAGAGAAGAGAGAGAGAGAGAGAGAGAGAGAGAGAGAGAGAGAGAGAGACGTACGTATGCTCTGGGAGAGAAAGAAGCTTTGATAATCAAGCTTATGCTAAATAAAAAACGTATTTTGGTAAAAATAAAAAAAAGAACATAAACTATGCAGTTAAGTTGTTAACACCGTTCGGTATCTAATGAGTCTACCAAGCAATTTATTATTTAGTTCAGATTAAATCCAAGAATAAAGTTAATAATTCAGTTCAAGATCACCTTTACAAACTCATATGGTCGTTCAAGTGTCAGAAGAGAAAATAGAATTTAGGCCAAATGCCAAAGGTTGAGACCATTAAGTTTGTTTGTATGGTTTGTATGGTGTTTTTACGTTGCATGGAACCAGCGGTTATTCAGCAACGGGACCAACGGCTTTACGTGACTTGCGAACCACGTCGAGAGTGAACTTCTATCACCAGAAATACACATCTCTAACCCG
>NC_087205.1:21496761-21514261 GCF_015104395.2 Macrobrachium nipponense | reverse complement strand
TATATGTATATGTATTTATATATATATAAATATATATATATACATATATATATACATATATATACACTATATATATACATATATATATACATATATATACTACCATGTATACATATATATATAATATATATATATATATATATATACATACACACACACACACATATATATATATATATATATATACACATATACACATATATATATATATATGTATATATATATATATATATGTATATTATATATATACATATATGTATATATATATATATATGTATATATATATAAATATATATATATATATATATTTATAAATATATATATATTATATATATAACTGAATGAAAAAACTGGAACGTGATGAATATTTAGTATAAATAAATGAAGGCAAAAGCCACGAAGGGAAACAATAGAGTACCCCATTGTTTCACTTTCCTTCGTAGTTTTTGCCTTTATTTATGCATATATACACACACATACACTAATATATGCATATGAAGTCGTGGCTCTCTATACTGACAACAAATATCTTAACTATACTTATAGTTCCCAGAGTAAAATCAAAATTGCGACTTAATGACAAACATTCTTTAATAGATCATCTTACTCGACATAATCTCTACAAGAAAGAAGTCTTAAAAATATTCATGATTAATCCAGCTGTTCAAGATCATTTGCCCAAATGTTTACTGTCATTATGAAATAAATGTTTACTGTCATTATGAAATAAAATTAAGTTCATTTGGCAATTTTGCGTCATACCAATTTCTCTCTCTCTCTCTCTCTCGTCTTTTATGTATATTTTAAGCGATTTCCTTTTTATAAACACGGACAAATAGAATACAGACTACCTCTCTATGTTCACTTGTGTATATTAGATTATATTTTAACAAGATTTTTTTTTAATAAACGCGCACACATACAACACAAACCCGATCCCCCCCTTTCTCTCTCTCTCTCTCTCTCTCTCTCTGACCGTTTTAGTAGTTGTTACTTCATTCAATTTCTGTTCGAATTCTAGTCTCTCTAGTTAGTTTCTTTATATCTATTAGAATCCCTCTCGCTCGCTCGCTCTCTCTCTCTCTCTCATGATGGAATGACCTTACACTTATTCTCATATAGTAGTTTCTTTAATCATGTTCTAAGACTTATTATAGTTACATACTATAGTGTGGCCCCGTAAACATCTCTATTTTGGCAATCTTTGCACCACACACTTTCTTTATACATAAGCAAATTATTATGCAGCACAACAGTTTTTCTGAGCAATACTAGCCACCATGTTTGTCGTAAGACACTCTACAGTGTGGTGTAACACTTACCTCCTTAATTTCCTTTAACTAAATTTCCTTAATTAAAAAATTATGGGGTAACAGGAACAAACAATGCTTGCATAAGGCAACCAAGGGAATTGCAACAGTGCACTTTAATTATATAGCTCTATTTAAAACAAATTTTTAGAAACTTTTCTAATGCAACAGCCCACAACAAATTCCAAATCCATCAACAGATACAGATAGCTATAGCAATGCTGAGAAAACTTAAAATAAAGCCAATATATCCTTACATCATCTAGAAATTTAAAGTAAACTTCAAAACTCTAGTTACTTTACCGAGGCAGAGACGGTGCCACCTTTCAACGTGGAGGTCCTAATAAATATGTCAGCAGTTTTTATGCTTTACTAGTCTACATTCACGATATTCAAAAATCTTAAATTTTAGACAACTGAAGTTACTAAACTAACACCACACCTTTTATAACCAATTTGAACTTTCTACCATATGAAATTAAGATAATCAGGAAATTAGAAGAGTGAACCAATTCTCAAAATTAAATCTTACCAAATTTTGAATTTAAGGTAAAAATCACTTAAAACAATCATTCGCATAACTACAAATTCTGTTTTTACAAAACCGATATGGGATTGCGTAAAATACAAAAGAAACTACTAGAAAATAGATTTTCTTTATTGAAGAAACAGAATTTCAGTGAAAAGTTATATTTCCCTGGAGACTCAAAACCAGAACTTACTGGAGACGCCCAGCCGTGACAATCTTAATTCATGAAGGTCCACCTCGTGAAGTTTCAAGTTTTTTTCAGAAAGACAAAGTAGTAAGGAGTTAACAGTTAATTCCTTTGATTATACCAGTGGGGTTGATACCTTTGACTATCCTCAACCAGTAGGGTTAGTTCCTTTTGATGTGTTGCCAGCACAACCTGCCAAGAGTATTCAGTTAGCCAAAACTGCTCACTTAAAAAGGAGTTAATTAGCCAAAATCGCTCACTTACAAGTTAATTAAAACTTAAGACTATTCACTTTTAGTGATAACCGAAAGATACGCTATAGTGGCACTAAAAACACTGTGGCACTTAAAATACTGAAATATCAAATTAAAAAAAAAGTTACTTGCTTACTAACCGAATGAGGTAAAAAACAAAAGCATTCCTAGCAAGAATTAATTTATTTGAAGAGGACTACAAAGGTTAAAAGAAATGATCGAACTGTTTCATAAAAGTGTTTTACGTTACTGGTTCCTTAAGCTAACGTAAAATCTAAAGTGAAAATAAAGTCACTGGTTCCTTTTACATGTAAAATCCAAAGCAATACTTTCAAAAATATCATAAGAGAACAAAAAATGTGGCAAGCCCCTCTTTATGTACGGTAGACTAAGTCTTCCGTACACCAAGAGGACAACCTCCCCACGTCAGGGGCGCCGCCCCTGAAGGAGGAGGTTTAACTTGCCGACAAATAGATCATGACAGACAGACACTAAAGTTACTCACCTCTGAACTCTGAAGGGAAAAATATTTACCAGGAAAGTCCCACGAAGTGATATCTGCTTCACGCCCGAAATAAAGACCTGATGTCCCAAATCTGAAAGAAGGTTAATAATGCAAATTTTCGTAACCAACTCAATAATGTCAGCTTCATTATAATCTTAGCGCTTTTGAGGGGATAGAAATAAGAAGACATTAAAGTATCCAGAGTTCACATAACTTACAGTAATTAATATAACTCCACAATAGTAGAATAAGTTTCCCAGGAAGGGCTTTACCTACAACGAAGAACACAACAAAGAACGAGAACTTTACAATTATGCAAAACGGATAATCAGATCGCTGAACTACCGTATTGTCGTCTAAACTCTCTTCACTATTGAGGTACTCCTTGCGAATGAGTAGATTTTGTTCTGTCATTCCGACGAGAAACTGACAACGGAGAATCAAGGATGACGGCAACGTGAAGTAACGTTTCCTACAAGGACCCTTCAGTTTGTCTAATGACCGATAGATGGCAGTAACTTTCAAATGATTTTAGGATGAAGTTGCTATAACTTCCATCATCCCACCTCTCTCTCTCTCTCTCTCTCTCTCTCTCTCTCTCTCTCTCTCTCTCTCTTGTCTTCCAATAGGTCAGTCTGGTCTCTGGTGAAACGGGTAACCAGCTACGAATGTCGAATACAGTTAGCACATAATAAGGGATCCCGTAACCGTTACTAAAACTGACGATAAGCCCTGTTTGTGATTCTTATGGGAGCAACAGATATTGGGTGATACCGAGGCCTGAGAGATAACCAAGAATCGAACAGGAGTAGATTCTGGAAGTGAGAGAACGAGAGGACTGTTGTTTATATTTTCTATCTTTTTCCTTAATTTATTTCTAGCCAATTATGTAGTTAATTTACTATTTTGAATGAATCGATTTCGATGACTCTTCTTCCTCGCGTAAGTACTAAAATAACACATAACTCAAACAAATAGAACAATAATTGACAAAACGAATTTCTCATGAATTATTAAGCAATTATCACAATGACATCTTTTACTGACATCTGCCCGGAGGTATACGATGGCCCTCAGCCCTGAGGAACCGATTTCGTAACATTGAAATGAACATTTAGGTCTCAGATGATGCAATAACAATTTACGAAGACATCAGTGACAAACCTCGCTACTCATTGCTTTGAGAAAGAGCATCAGCTAGACGAGCTACTAATGGAGTTGCTACCTTCAAGCAACTTAATGATGTTGCTATTGAGCTGCTGCTGCACTAGGAGTTGCTATTTGCTAACGTTTAATTGGAGTTGCTAGTTGATGGTTTCAGAGCACTAAAAGTCTCTCTCTCTCTCTCTCTCTCTCTCTCTCTCTCTCTCTCTCTCTCTCTCTCTCGCCTGTAGCTTCAAGGAGAAGTTTCTTGCAAGATACCAAGGGAAATGGTACTTGCTAATTTTAATCTAGTAGCACGTCCAAGATTTGAGAGCATTGTGCGTTTAGAGTTCGACGTTGGCCGAGTCCATTTCGCACTCAGCTACCAACCCGGTGGTCCGAAGTTCGATTCTCGAGGAATTTATTTTTGGTAATAGAAATTAATTTCTCGATACAATGTGATTCGGATCCCACTATAAGCTGTAGGTCCCGTTGCTAGGTAACCAATTGGTTCTTAGTCATGTAAAAATATCTAATCCTTCGGGCCAGCTCTAGGAGAGCTGTTAATCAGGTCAGTGGTCTGGTAAAACTAAGATATATTTAACTTTTATTATGCGTTTAAGTGTACATTCTTTCGAATATATTACTAAATATGAAAAATATAATAAAGACAATGGAGTATCGCTATTACGTCACAATCTGAAGGTTGACCGTCACTTCTTTGTGGGAAAACGTACGTTAGCACTGTAGGATTTACCATTTAGAAGACCCTTAACTGCATACCAGGCTTATATAAAAGGAGGTAGATTCCAATGAAAGAACTTCAGTTTGACCTAAATAGATCGCTTTAAGAAAAAAAATGAAAAGTAGTATTTTTTATATTTTTTGTCATATGTAGTTGATATCTTGGCCTTAACCCACATTTTCCATTCCTTTGTGCTATTTTTCTTTCTTTTGTTCAGCAATTATGCTGTCAAGGGTAAGAGGAGCACCATTTGTCCTGAGGACCTTTTAAGTATCCTTCCATCCTTCATAGTACAGGCTTCATGTCATCTTTGGAGCCGAAAAAAAGTTACTAAATTACGACTACTCTTACAAATCTTGAGCAGCGTTAGTTCAGGAACAAGTTGAAGTTACAGTAATTTGTTTAAGTTTATTATATTCTGTCCTTTGGGATTTCACTCTGTATAAAGTGTCCTAATAGAAAGAAAGAGAGATAGGTGGGATATGGCATTTGCTTCATTGGTTAAATTTTGTCATTTGGCCTGTCACTTTGTAGACAGTGTCGTTATAGAGAGAGAGAGAGAGAGAGAGAGAGAGAGAGAGAGAGAGAGAGGAGAGAGAGAGACCCTCGTATTACAGTTACACGGATATTATCATTATAATAAGAAAAGAGCTCAAGTAAAATATGAAAGACTTCTTACCATTTGATTTTTCTCCATTCTGAAACAGATTATGACAACATGGGTGGTTGTTTGTTGAATAAACTTGGCTTATGTCAGCACGGGCTCTTGCTGTTGAAGTACCCCGTAAACAGGAACGGGGTCAATAGGTCTTGATACAAGCTACACGATCCTTAGCAAATGGGAACTGACGCGGTAATGGTGCAGGAATTGCAATAATTTTCCTGTGGTCCGTAGTTCAACGCGGAATCGGAGGAATTTATTTCTGGTGATAGAAATTCATTTCTCGATATAATGTGGTTCTGATCCCACAACAGTCTGTAAGTCCCGTTGCTAGGTGACTAATTCGTTCCTAGGAGAGCTGTTAATCAGCTCAGTGGTCTGGTAAAACTAAGCTATACTTAACTTTTTGACCGAAGGGCAGACCTGGGTCACTCATGGAGGACTATTCACCACCTGTACAGGTTGGTGCGACTCTCGAAATAATTATCAAGAAGTCTAAATAGACCAAAAACGCCCAAAGGGCTCTCTCACAGGCTAAAAGCATGTATATGGAGAGAAGTGACTTTGAATTTCAGGTCTGCCTAATCAACCATTCCAATGTCAAACCTCCCCACTACATGCAAGGAGAGCCGTTCCAAGAAAGAAGAAGAACAGCGCAATCCATCCATCAACTGTTTCCACCCATCGTTACCATGTTCACCTATTTCGCCTTGACAGGTGTTTACCTTTTGTGTGACTCTCATTTATTTCCGTATTTTGGGATTATTATCCTCATCCTAATGTGAGTTTTTATCATTAATCATTCCTTTTAGCCCATAGTTCATTTTGGTGTTTTCCTTTTGCCAAATACATACGTATTTCGTTGTTAATGGGCTTGTCAAGACTATGTACTCATCCTGACCAAAGCGACGGCCATATTTGTTGTCAGTCATAATGAACTAGGGGGTTCGCTTATATTCCTATGTCCTAAATAAGTTAGCCTAGCTTTAATATTATTTGTTCTGTGTTTTTTATTCATGTTTTACCTTTTCTAGACTGACCTAGGGTCAGTTTTGATATATATGTGTGTGTAAATAACTTTGCGGGTATGTTTGTTTTTTATCCCTTCATGAGAGGGTAGGCTATGGTTAGTACCATCCTCCCCCACCCCGCCCTCCCCTTCCTTGAGGTGTGCTCCCCAGCTGGTAGCCCTCCCCTCTCGGTCTTCGGCAGGGGTGTTTGGGGGTACCGTTGGTTCTCCCACCCCTATCAGCCTTTTGATGGTGAGTAGGAGAACCCCCGTGAGTTATCTCGTCCTTCGCGGCAGCGCTGTCTCACGGAGGGTGCAGTACGATATACCTCTTCTATCCTGAACCAGGTATCTGTTCGGAATAGGTGGAAGAAGGCGGCAGGACCGCTTCCTTTGAATTAAGGGTGTATTTACTTGAGCGGCATACCATTTCATGATTGGTTTTTAGCAACGCGGCACACATTCAGATTGCTATGTCTGCCGCATTGGCGATTCCTCTTCTATCCTGAACCAAGTATCTGTTCAGGATAGGTGGATGAAGGCGGCAGGACTGCTTCCTTCGAGTTGAAAGGTGTACTTACTTACTTGAGCGGCATACTATCATATGAATGGTTTTTAGTAACGCGGCAGACATTCAGATTGCTAATGTCAGCCGCGTTGGCGATACCTGATCTATCCTGAACCAGGTATCTGTTCAGGATTGGTGGAAGAAGGCAGCAGGACCGCCTCGTTCGAGTTGAGGGTGTATTTACTTGAGCGGCATACTATTTCATGAATGGTTTTTAGCACGCGGCAGATATTCAGATTGCTAATGTCTGCCGCGTTGGTGATATACCTCTTCTATCCTGAACCAGGTATCTGTTCAGGATAGGTGGATGAAGGTGACAGGACCGCTTCCTTTGATTTGAGGGTGTATTTACTTGAGCGGCATACTATTTCATGAATGGTTTTCAGCAACGCGGCAGACATTCAGATTGCTAATGTCAGCCGCGTTGGCGTTAATGACACCTAGTGTGTGTATATTTTGCTTTTATTTTTTTATTCATTCCCTTTCTACAGTTTATATTGCTTTAGTCCATTTATCAGCCTTACCTGCCGCCCCTGCCCCCTTTTTTCATAGTAGCTGCAGGATTATACTGATTGCATTTTGCTGCAGTTGCCGCGATTCTACGATTGCAGGAACTTGAAGGGATTGAATACCTTGATTACATATACCCTGCTGCCCCCCCTCCCCCTTTCCATAGCAGCTCTAGGATTGCCCTAGTTACATTTTGCTGCGGTTGTGGCAGCGGGGCTATAATTGCAATAATGCTTGTTGCTGCGTTGCCGCCTTAAGGTGTGCCGCCTAAAGTGGGGATGCCACCCTTGGGCGGCAAAGGATTTTTTGATGATTTAACTCTATAGCAAATCCTTCTTCCAGAATGCCCTGCTGTGAATGCAATCACGCAACAGCAGGACATAACCACGACTCGTGCATGAGCAATTTGTGGCAACTGTGATGGACTATGGGATAAGGCCCGTAATTTGGCCCAAACCGAAGACGCCATCATCGCCTTTAAGGCATTTACTGCCTGAATTTATGAGTTTGGGGAAAAACTGTTCATGATGTTCATCAGAATTTAAGACACATACTGCGCCTGGATTTGACTCTTCCTGCTGGATCTCAATCCAGGGTCGGTAATTTCTTTGTCTTTGCTCAAAATGTTGATTTTTTAGGTTTAGTCTTGTTTACCTGAACTATTCCTGAAGACTTTCCTTTGACGCGTGTCCTCTATAGCAGATAATGGACGACCAAGAAGAGGAGTCTTTATCTGCAATTGCACAGGATGTGGCTTCCTCAAGGGCTTCTTCTCTGCCGTGAGGTGGTTCTTGAAGTTGATGCATCTCGGAACCTGCCCGATGCGATACTGAAATCTCAACAACTGTAATTTCTAAGCCTTCTCCTGCGGCCTTTAAAGAACCTCCTATACATGATAAGTTTCTAAGTCTGCCGCCCTGCCAAAGAAGTCATACTCGGCATCTAGCGCCAATCTAGATATCGTGGATTCACACACTTTCAGGGGAAGTCGACATCCAATCCTCTGCAGCTTCTTCCCACGGTTCTATGAAGGTGGCTCGTTCCTAAGATCCCATCTCTTCAGCAGTGACTCAAGAAGAATGTATTGCCTCTGCCGCCCTTACACAGTCGCCTCCTGGTCCCAGTTTTAGCCCCTTCCGCCTCAGGGGCGCCCGCCCTCTCTGCTAATTTTCAAGATACCTTGGAGATTATCCTTGGAGCAATTAGTGATATGCAACAGAGGATTGTTACTCTAGAGGAACATCCCTTTAAGAATCTCACTATGATTCCTCGTCTGACGCCACCTCTATCCAGAAGAATATTTCATTAATTAGAAACTCTCAGGAGGCACAGGTTCAAAGAGACGTGGCTCCTCCAAGAAACAATGGGCAGCATCCCAGTCCGTCAGGCTTATGAGGCCCTTTTTGATCGTCTTACACCCGATCCTGCTGCTATAACAGAATGGAACGACAAAAGCCCCTTCATCCTCCAGATTCAAAGGGGGAAAGGGCAGTTAGTCGTGCATCTGAGAATTTCGTCCCCTACTCTAGTACGGGAGGAAATGACACAGGACAGTTGTTCAATTCTGACAGATTGCAGCCGCTTCCTAAGAATGCTGTTCAAGACGAGCTAGGTGCACATCAGAACTTCCTCAGCTCATTGAACATGACCATCGCAGCGGAAGTACTAAGTTAGTATATCCTAGTTTTACCAGAATAACTACTGCGCTGATTAACAGTTCCCCTAGACTGGTCCCGAAGGATAAGATATTTTTACACATGCTAGGAACAGTTGGTCACCTAGCAACGGACCTATAACTTATTGTTGATCCGAACCACATTATATCTTGAAATTAATTTCTATTACCAGAAATAAATTTCTCTGATTTAGCGTTGGCAGAGCCGAGAATCAACTCGTCCAACGAGGAATTAATGGAGTAACCAACCAGACAGACCCTAAAGAGGGATCCTAACTCTTCAGCTCTATGCTTTGTTGAAGATGCCCTTACAGCCATGGTAGACAGCCTACAACCTCTTCGCTAGAAAGAAATATGAATTGAGGAAGCTCGCACTTCCGGGCTGTTTTATGAAAAATACTCTGGTTTTAAAGTTCCTCAGTCCAGATCCGCTTTCAAAGAACCTCTCTCATGAGGACGCCCTGGGAAGGATAGTCACCCAAGCTGTTCATCAGGCCAAGTCAATGCTGACCATGCTTGGTTTTAGGAATCCTGCTATGAAGCGCCCTTTCTCACAAAACCTTGGGTAACTTCAGAAGGAATTACCAGAATCAGTACACTTCTTCATCTTCTAACAGATGTCCCCGAGGTACCTCAAGAGGTCGTGGAAATGTAACCTCGGGGCAGAGGTATGATGTCTCCATGGCCACCCCTAGATGTAACCAGTCTTCCAGGGGAGGGGTAAATCTTTTTAGAATTTGAGGGTGGCAGGAGACTCCAATACTTTCATCAATATTGTACTGTCGGCCAAAAAACTCGTGGCAGAGTTTCATAATTTTTCGTTCACCTGCCTGACGCACGATTCATGCCTTATTTATCTATTTTTCTTTTCAAAGATGGAAGAAATCATGTGTAATGACGTTAAAAACAGTCACTGATATCTTTAGAACATTATGTTATGTTATTGTGTAAAACTATTTTCCATATAGCAAAATTGACGTGAACGAAACGAAGTGATAAAAAACGTCATATCACAACCACCTAGATATACATTACCAAATAGATGGAGACACCTATCACTAGTAGTATCACACAAACATAGTCCTTAAATTATCATTTCGATATTAAGTTGAAGGTAGTTGAACTATTTCATTTGTTAAATTTTACAGAAAACATTGGAATCTCATAAAACGCTATCAAATTTAAAAACAAAAAGAAAAAAAACGATATCGTAACATTGTGAACCAGGCGACCTCACTCTATTGCTTTTGATTTCATGTGCACGGGAATCTAATGTCAATGTGTCGTTTATCGGTCTAAGAAACATCCCTCGATGAGCGAGAGAATTATTGCACTGCATTCGGTGCAAGTTACTGTTGGAGAGATATCAAGAAAGCTTAATAAACCGGAGAGAATCATACATAGATGAATAAAATTATTTAAAGAACGGCAAAATTTAGATTATGGGCTTAGAGGTGAACCTCGGAGCACCACAAGAGAGCAAGACAATATAGTAGTGTAAATGTTGCTGAGCAACATTCACTTGTGAACTTTGAATTCTAATGCCTCGTCACGACACATTGCTGAACCAGGAATCATAACTAGCTCTGCGCTTATGACTGGTGGGTCTGATGAATACTTTAGATGGAGAGGAAGAGATTTTTAAATCTACACTCGAAATCTTTGATAGTTGTCTAATGAATAAGTCTAATGAATAAGCAAAACTTATCTTTGATGGATGAAAGAGAAAAATTCAGTTAGGCTTACTCCTTTTTGTTTGTTTTTATCGGTGGCCGGTGAATACCACGGATAGGGAGGGAAACAGTTTCAACGATGCATGCATTTTTTTCTTCAAAACCTGAAGAATACATTTTATTGGGAGATACTTTATTAACATCGGCCTAATCCTTCCATCACTCCTATACTCCACCTCCGTTCTCTTCTACATCTCAGGCGACTTGATCCGACTTCTCGCTACGAACTCCATCGTGCGCAGCATCACAAATGATAACGGTAATTTAAAAATTCTCCGTGCCGACAATTAATTTCTATTTAGAAGAAATGAATAGCTACAGATAGATCAACCTTAGAAAGGTTAAGTGAAAGTAAGCGCTCGTCAGATTTTTGACTCCCACAGCTTTCCAACGTGTCCAAATGAAACAGGATTGATATGCAAGGAATTCGATAAAAAAATAAGACGGAATTATATAACGTTTGATTTTTTTTACGATTGCTTTTTGACTTTGAATAGCTAGGTCTGAGTTAATTATGTTAAGCAATTATGAAAAGGATAAGAAGAAAAACGGGTAATAATCAAATAAAGCAGATTAATATATATATATATATATATATATTATATATATATATATAGTCGATTTAAAATATTCATTAATATTACGTATCCGAGAGAGTATAATGCTGAAAATAAGACCTAGGCTAATCTTGTGGGAAAATCAGAAGTCCAATTAAGGCCCACTAAATGTGTCATGCAAATTATTTTATTGATCAAAGGACAAAATTAGTTTAATTAAACATCGTTTTCAAAGAATGTTAACGCCCCTTGATGTATTATTTATCGCTGTAGGAGACGAAATGACAACACCCCGTGCAGTACGATACGTTGAGTCAAGACTCGAGCGGCAGCAAAGCCAACTTCAAAATCTTTGGTATACTGTCACGAAGCTAGAGTTGAGAATAAAATTAGAAATCGTGGACCCATCGGTATATATTTTCCTCACTTTGCAAAATGATTATCTTTAATACGTTGAATAAAGTCTACTCAAATTCCTAATGTAATTTATTTCAAGTATAGCACCTTTGAAAGGATATTTTATTTATTGTTAAGTAAATAATCTGGCACCTGCATATGGCAATATTTCCATAACGAACAATGAATTAAGAAACTACGCCAATTCTTCGTTGGCCGTCTGTACAAGAGATTCAGGGTCTTGCAATCATAAAGGGGCTGAGGTGGGAGTGGTGCAGTTCTCCATCACACTTCCGTTCATTCTTTCAGGCTTCAATCCACAACTCAAAGAATTTGTTTCATACATGATGAAAATCGGGCAATAGAGGAGACGACCTCCCTCCTCTTTCAGGGCCCCTTATTTTCAGTCCCGAGAAAGATACAACAAAAGACGGATCATCTTGACCTGTCTACCCTCAACAATCAATACAATGTCCGACCTTCAGAATGACAACTTTGCAAGACGTAAGATCGTTGTTGCCAGTAGGAGCTTTTGCACCTCCATCGACTTGAAAGATGTCTATAGGCATATTCTGAATTTCCGATACACCCATATTACAGGAAGTTCCTCGGATTCAGTCTAGAAGGGAAGAAGTTTCGTTTCAAAGCTCAACATCGCTCAAGAGTATCACGAAGATCTGCTGTCCAAATTCTGAGGGAACTCAGGCAGAAAGGTATCCAGGTATTGATATACCTGGACGACTGGCTGATATGGGCGAATTCGGGAGTGAGTTGTTTAAAGGCAACAAGGATTGTTTTACAGACCCTGTCTGAGTTGGGGTTTTTTCTTATCGACATGAAGAAATCAAGATTAACTCCGGAACAGACTTTCAGTGGCTGGGGGTGGTTGGGACACCACTTCTGGTACCCTGTATCTGCTGAGAGACAAGGTCATGTCTCTATCTCGGACCCTTTCGTTATTTTTGAAGCAAACATCAGTGTCTTGTCGGCAAGTGGAGCAGATGTTGGGGAGGCTCCAATTTGCACCAATAGTCGACCCTGTGGGCAAAGCCATTTTAAAGGGCCCGAATCACTTTTTAATCACGAAGACCAACAGAAAGCAAAGGAATCAGTTATGTCCATTCCCATCCTTTCATCAGAAGGCTTTAGAAAGATGGATGCATCCAGAGATTTTCTCGGCAGTGATTCCCTTTCTGTCCACCTCCACCCAGTCTGGATGTGTACACAGATATCTCCCAGACAGGCTAGGGGATTCACACATCTGCAGGGCAGATGTTTCAGGGTGCATGGTCCTCATCCTCTCTCAACTTGCCATATAAATATTTTAGAGATACCCGACGTGTATATTGCCATCAAGAAGCTGAATCTCCAGCCAGGGATCCACTTCGATTACACTCAGACAGCGCAACAACAGTGGCCTGTCTGAACAGGAACGGGGTCCGGGAAATCAAAGCCTCTTAGTAAGTGGACATTCTATTCTGAGGTTTTCTTCAGAGGAGAAACCTAACAATGACCAGCGTTTCATGTGGCAGGGGTGAGAAATGTTATTTCAGATGCGTTATCCAGAAGCCATCCAATACCATCGGAGTGGTCTCTGGATGAGACATCCTTCCACTATGTTTGCTCCCAGTTGGAGATGCCCCAATTAGATCTTTTGCCACGAGAGAGAATTCCCAGTTACCTCACTTTGTTTCTCCAGTGATCGACCTCCTAGCAGTGGATCGACACCCTCACATGGGACTGGAACAGGTGGCAAGTAATTTGCCTGTTTCTTCCAACAAAGATGATCCTCAGAGTGCTCAGTTATTTGGAAAACTTCAGAGGAAAAGCAAAGCTGATAGCCCCATTGTAGATTGCCCAGCCATGGTTCCCTCTATTGCCAGCAAGGGCAAAAAGAAAGACTCATAATCCTGAATCCAGTACTCTCGCAACTAGTTGGGAGGAATCGTTGCTTTTGTGCCTCAAAGATTCTCCTCCAAATAGCTTGCTGGAGTTTATGATTAAGATTCATAACATATACTCTAGTGATTCAGCAAGAATTTTATTTACATCCTTAAGAACTTCTACCAATAGCCACTATCAGACGTGTGGAACTCTTTTTGTCATTTTTATATATCTAATAATATTAGTAAGATTTCAGTGGGAAACTTTTTTTAGCATTCCTGAGAATCTTTTTAATGACAGACATTTTTTGACGAAAAAAAAAGGGCAGGACCTGGGTCACTCATGGAGGGACTATTCACCACCTGTACAGGTTGGTGCGACTCTCGAAATAATTATCAAGAAGTCTAAATAGACCAAAAACGCCCAAAGGGCTCTCTCACAGGCTAAAAGCATGTATATAGAGAGAAGTGACTTTGAATTTCAGGTCTGCCTAATCAAAAACAACCATTCCAATGTCAAACCTCCCCACTACAGGCAAGGAGAGCCGTTCCAAGAAAGAAGAAGAACAGCGCAATCCATCCATCAACTGTTTCCACCCATCGTTACCATGTTCACCTATTTCGCCTTGACAGGTGTTTTACCTTTTGTGTGACTCTCATTTATTTCCGTTTTTTGGGATTATTATCCTCATCCTAATGTGAGTTTTTTATCATAATCATTCCTTTTAGCCCATAGTTCATTTTGGGTGTTTTTCCTTTGGCCTAATACATACGTATTTCGTTGTTAATTGGCTTGTCAAGACTGTACTCATCCTGACCAAAAGCGACGGCCATATTTGTTGTCAGCCATAACGAACTAGGGGGGGGGTTCGCTTATATTCCTATGTTCTAAAATAAGCTAACCTAGCTTTATATTATTTGTTGTGTGTTTTTTATTCATGTTTTACCTTTTCTAGACTGACCTAGGGTCAGTTTTGATATAGTGTTTGTAAATATCTTTGCTTTGCGGGATGTGTTTTTTATCCCTTCATGAGAGGTAGGCTATTGTTAGGTACCATCCTCCCACACCCCGCCCTCCCCCTTCCTTGAGGTGTGCTCCCCCAGCTGGTAGCCCTCCCCTCCCTCTCGGGTCTTCGGCCAGGGGTGTTTGGGTACCGTGGTTCTCCCCCTATCAGCCTTTTGATGGTGAGTAGAAGATCCCCTGAGTTACCTCGTCCTTCGCGGCAGCGCTGTCTCACGGAGGGTGCAGTACGATACCTCTTCTATCCTGAACCAGGTATCTGTTCAGGATAGGTGGAAGAAGGCGGCAGGACCGCTTCCTTTTAATTGAGGGTGTATTTTTCTTGATCGGCATACCATTTCATGATTGTTTTTAGCAACGCGGCAGACATTCAGATTGCTAACGTCTGCCGCGTTGGCGATTCCTCTTCTATCCTGAACCAGGTATCTGTTCAGGATAGGTGGATGAAGGCGGCAGGACCGCTTCCTTCGAGTTGAAGGTGTACTTACTTGAGCGGCATACTATCATGAATGGTTTTTTGCAACGCAGCAGACTTCAGATTGCTAATGTCTGCCGCGTTGGCGATACCTGATCTATCCTGAACTAGGTATCTGTTCAGGATAGGTGGAAGAAGGCGGCAGGACCGCCTCCTTCGAGCTGAGGGTGTATTTACTTGAGCAGCATACTATTTCATGAATGGGTTTTAGCACGCGGCAGATATTCAGATTGCTAATGTCTGCCTCGTTGGTGATATACCTCTTCTATCCTGAACCAGGTATCTGTTTCAGGATAGGTAGATGAAGGTGACAGACCGCTTCCTTTGATTTGAGGGTGTATTTTTCTTGAGCGGCATACTATTTCATGAATGGTTTTTAGCAACGCGGCAGACATTCAGATTGCTAATGTCAGCCGCGTTGGCGTTAATGACGCCTAGTGTGTATATATTTTTCTTTTATGTGTTTTATTCATTCCTTTTCTACAGTTTATATTGCTTTAGTCCATTTATCAGCACCTTACCTGCGGCCCCCGCCCCCCTTTTTCACAGTAGCTGCAGGATTATACTGATTGCATTTTGCTGCAGTTGCCGCGATTGCAGCGGCAGGACTTTGAAGGGACTGAATACCTTGATTACATATACCCTGCCGCCCCCCCTCCCCCTTTCCATAGCAGCTCTAGGATTGCCCTAGTTACTTTTTGCTGCGGTTGCGGCGGCGGGGCTATAATTGCAATAATGCTTGTTGCTGCGTTGCCGCCTTAAGGTGTGCCGCCATAAAGTTTGGATGCCACCCTTGGGGCGGCAAAGGATTTTTTTGAAGATATAAACTCAATAGGAAATCCTTCTTCCAGAATAAGCCTGCTGTGAATGCAATCACGCAACAGAGGACATAGCCCACGACTCGTGCTTGGAGCAATTTGCGGCAACTGTGATGGACTATGGGACAAGGCCCGTAATTTGGCCCAACCGAAGATGCCATTATTGCCTTTAAGGCGCTTACTGACTGAATTTATGAGTTTGGGGAAAACTGTTCATGATGTTCATCAGAATTTAACACACATACTGCGCTGGATTTGACTCTTCCTGCTGGATCTCAATCCAGGTAGGTATTTTCTTTGTCTTTGCTCAAAATGTTGATTTTTTAGGTTTAGTCTCGTTTACCTGAACTATTCCTGAAGACTTTCCTTTGACGCATGTCCTCTATAGCAGATAATGGACGACTAAGAAGAGGAGTCTTTATCTGCAATTGCACAGGATGTGGCTTCCTCAAGGGCTTCTTCTCTGCCGTGAGGTGGTTCTTGAAGTTGATGCATCTCGGAACCTGCCTGATGCGATACTGGAATCTCAACAACTGTAATTTCTAAGCCTTCTCCTGTGGCCTTTAAAGAACCTCCTATACATGATAAGTTTTTAAGTCTGCCGCCCTGCGTCATACTCGGCATCTAGCGCCAATCTAGATCTTGTGGATTCACACACTTCCATGGGAAGTCGACATCCAATCCTCTGCAGCTTCTTCCCACGGTTCTATGAAGGGTGGCTCGTCCAAAGACCCATCTCTTCAGCAGTGACTCAGAAGAATGTATTGCCTCTGCCGCCCTTACACAGTCGCCTCCTGGTCCCAGTTAGCCCCTTCCGTCTCAGGGGCGCCGCCCTCTCTGGCTAATTCTCAGGATACCTTGGAGATTATCCTTGGAGCAATTAGGGATACGCAACAGAGGATTGTTACTCTAGAGGAACATCCCTTTAAGAATCTAACTATGATTCCTCGTCTAACGCCACCTCTATCCAGAAGAATATTTCATTAATTAGAAACTCTCAGGAGGCACAGGTTCAAAGAGACGTGGCTCCTCCAAGAACAATGGGCATCATCCCAGTCCGTCAGGCTTATGAAGCCCTTTTTGATCGTCTTACACCCGATCCTGCTGCTATCTCAGAATGAAATGACAGCCCCTTTCCATCCTCCAGATTCGAAGGGGGAAAGGGCAGTAGTCGTGCATCTAAGAATTTCGTCCCCGACTCTAATACGGGAGGAAATGACACAGGACAGGGGTAGATGGAAGAGATTTATTAAAAACGGCGACCCCGAGTAGGGATAAACCTGCGAAGAAGACTCCATTTCTCCCATAACATCTACGGATACATTAAACGAGGTTTGACGAAGGAAAACATTATTTTTGACCAAGGCAGACCTGGGTCACTCATGGAGGACTATTCACCACCTGTACAGGTTGGTGCGACTCTCGAAATAATTATCAAGAAGTCTAAAATAGACCAAAAACGCCCAAAGGGCTCTCTCACAGGCTAAAAGCATGTATATAGAGAGAAGTGACTTTGAATTT
>NC_087205.1:21475830-21496261 GCF_015104395.2 Macrobrachium nipponense | reverse complement strand
CATGAAGAAATCAAGATTAACTCCGGAACAGACTTTCAGTGGCTGGGGGTGGTTGGGACACCACTTCTGGTACCCTGTATCTGCTGAGAGACAAGGTCATGTCTCTATCTCGGACCCTTTCGTTATTTTTGAAGCAAACATCAGTGTCTTGTCGGCAAGTGGAGCAGATGTTGGGGAGGCTCCAATTTGCACCAATAGTCGACCCTGTGGGCAAAGCCATTTTAAAGGGCCCGAATCACTTTTTAATCACGAAGACCAACAGAAAGCAAAGGAATCAGTTATGTCCATTCCCTCCTTTCATCAAGAAGGCTTTAGAAAGATGGATGCATCCAGAGATTTTCTCGGCAGTGATTCCTTTCTGTCCACCTCCACCCAGTCTGGATGTGTACACAGATATCTCCCAGACAGGCTAGGGGATTCACACATCTGCAGGGCAGATGTTTCAGGGTGCATGGTCTCATCCTCTCTCAACTTGCCATATAAATATTTTAGAGATACCCGACGTGTATATTGCCATCAAGAAGCTGAATCTCCAGCCAGGGATCCACTTCAGATTACACTCAGACAGCGCAACAACAGTGGCCTGTCTGAACAGGAAGGGGTCCGGGAAATCAAAGCCTCTTAGTAAGTGGACACTCTATTCTGAGGTTTCTTCAGAGGAGAAACCTAACAATGACAGCGTTTCATGTGGCAGGGGTGAGAAATGTTATTTCAGATGCGTTATCCAGAAGCCATCCAATACCATCGGAGTGGTCTCTGGATGAGACATCCTTCCACTATGTTTGCTCCCAGTTGGAGATGCCCCAATTAGATCTTTTGCCACGAGAGAGAATTCCCAGTTACCTCACTTTGTTTCTCCAGTGATCGACCTCCTAGCAGTGGAGATCGACACCCTCACATGGGACTGGAACAGGTGGCAAGTAATTTGCCTGTTTCTTCCAACAAAGATGATCCTCAGAGTGCTCAGTTATTTGGAAAACTTCAGAGGAAAAGCAAAGCTGATAGCCCCATTGTGGACTGCCCAGCCATGGTTCCCTCTATTGCCAGCAAGGGCAAAAAGAAAGACTCATAATCCTGAATCCAGTACTCTCGCAACTAGTTGGGAGGAATCGTTGCTTTTGTGCCTCAAAGATTCTCCTCCAAATAGCTTGCTGGAGTTTATGATTAAGATTCATAACATGTTATACTCTAGTGATTCAGCAAGAATTTTATTTACATCCTTAAGAACTTCTACCAATAGACAATATCAGACTGTGTGGAACTCTTTTTGTCATTTTATTATATCTAATAATATTAGTAAGATTTCAGTGGAAACTTTTTTAGCATTCCTGAGAAATCTTTTTAATGACAGACATTTATCTCCTACCACAATTTCAACTTATAAGTCTGCATTATCTGATCCTCTTAAGCTTGCTTTCAACATTGATGTATCGGATCATCCATTTCCAGAATTTATGAAAGCTCTTTTTTGACCGAAGGGCAGACCTGGGTCACTCATGGAGGACTATTCACCACCTGTACAGGTTGGTGCGACTCTCGAAATAATTATCAAGAAGTCTAAATAGACCAAAAACGCCCAAGGGGCTCTCTCACAGGCTAAAAGAATGTATATGGAGAGAAGTGACCTTTGAATTTCAGGTCTGCCTAATCAAAAAACAACCATTCCAATGTCAAACCTCCCCACTACATGCAAGGAGACCGCCGTTCCAAGAAAGAAGAAGAACAGCGCAATCCATCCATCAACTGTTTTCCACCCATCGTTACCATGTTCACCTATTTCGCCTTGACAGGTGTTTACCTTTTGTGTGACTCTCATTTATTTCCGTTATTTTGGGAATTATTATCCTCTTCCTAATGTGAGTTTTTATCATTAATCATTCCTTTTAGCCCATAGTTCATTTTGGTGTTTTCCTTTTGCCAAATACATACGTATTTCGTTGTTAATGGGCTTGTCAAGACTATGTACTCATCCTGACCAAAGCGAACGGCCATATTTGTTGTCAGTCATAATGAACTAGGGGGTTCGCTTATATTCCTATGTCCTAAATAAGTTAGCCTAGCTTTAATATTATTTGTTGTGTGTTTTTTATTCATGTTTTACCTTTTCTAGACTGACCTAGGGTCAGTTTTGATATATATGTGTGTGTAAATAACTTTGCGGGATGTGTTTTTTTATCCCTTCATGAGAGGGTTAGAATATGGTTAGGTACCATCATCCCCCCCCCCGCCCTCCCCTTCCTTGAGGTGTGCTCCCCAGCTGGTAGCCCTCCCCTCTCGGTCTTCGGCCAGGGGGGGGTGTGGGGTACCGTTGGTTCTCCCCCTATCAGCCTTTTGATGGTGAGTAGGAGAAACCCCCGTGAGTTATCTCGTCCTTCGCGGCAGCGCTGTCTACGGAGGGTGCAGTACGATATACCTCTTCTATCCTGAACCAGGTATCTGTTCGGAATAGGTGGAAGAAGGCGGCAGGACCGCTTCCTTTGAATTAAGGGTGTATTTACTTGAGCGGCATACCATTTCATGATTGGTTTTTAGCAACGCGGCACACATTCAGATTGCTAATGTCTGCCGCATTGGCGATTCCTCTTCTATCCTGAACCAAGTATCTGTTCAGGATAGGTGGATGAAGGCGGCAGGACTGCTTCCTTCGAGTTGAAGGTGTACTTACTTACTTGAGCGGCATACTATCATATGAATGGTTTTTAGTAACGCGGCAGACATTCAGATTGCTAATGTCAGCCGCGTTGGCGATACCTGATCTATCCTGAACCAGGTATCTGTTCAGGATTGGTGGAAGAAGGCAGCAGGACCGCCTCGTTCGAGTTGAGGGTGTATTTACTTGAGCGGCATACTATTTCATGAATGGTTTTTAGCACGCGGCAGATATTCAGATTGCTAATGTCTGCCGCGTTGGTGATATACCTCTTCTATCCTGAACCAGGTATCTGTTCAGGATAGGTGGATGAAGGTGACAGGACCGCTTCCTTTGATTTGAGGGTGTATTTACTTGAGCGGCATACTATTTCATGAATGGTTTTCAGCAACGCGGCAGACATTCAGATTGCTAATGTCAGCCGCGTTGGCGTTAATGACCTACCTAGTGTGTATATTTTGCTTTTATTTTTTTATTCATTCCCTTTCTACAGTATATTGCTTTAGTCCATTTATCAGCCTTACCTGCCGCCCCTGCCCCCTTTTTTCATAGTAGCTGCAAGGATTATAACTGATTGCATTTTGCTGCAGTTGCCGCGATTCTAACGATTGCAGGAACTTGAAGGGATTGAATACCTTGATTACATATACCCTGACTGCCCCCCCCTCCCCCACCCCTTTCCATAGCAGCTCTAGGATTGCCCTAGTTACATTTTGCTGCGGTTGTGGCAGCGGGGCTATAATTGCAATAATGCTTGTTGCTGCGTTGCCGCCTTAAGGTGTGCCGCCCTAAAGTGGGATGCCACCCTTGGGCGGCAAAGGATTTTTTGATGATTTAAACTCTATAGCAAATCCTTCTTCCAGAATGCCCTGCTGTGAATGCAATCACGCAACAGAGGACATAACCCACGACTCGTGCATGGAGCAATTTGTGGCAACTGTGATGGACTATGGGATAAGGCCCGTAATTTGGCCCAAACCGAAGACGCCATCATCGCCTTTGAGGCATTTACTGCCTGAATTTATGAGTTTGGGGAAAAACTGTTCATGATGTTCATCAGAATTTAAGACACATACTGCGCCTGGATTTGACTCTTCCTGCTGGATCTCAATCCAGGGTCGGTAATTTCTTTGTCTTTGCTCAAAATGTTGATTTTTTAGGTTTAGTCTTGTTTACCTGAACTATTCCTGAAGACTTTCCTTTGACGCGTGTCCTCTATAGCAGATAATGGACGACCAAGAAGAGGAGTCTTTATCTGCAATTGCACAGGATGTGGCTTCCTCAAGGGCTTCTTCTCTGCCGTGAGGTGGTTCTTGAAGTTGATGCATCTCGGAACCTGCCCGATGCGATACTGGAATCTCAACAACTGTAATTTCTAAGCCTTCTCCTGCGGCCTTTAAAGAACCTCCTATACATGATAAGTTTCTAAGTCTGCCGCCCTGCCAAAGAAGTCATACTCGGCATCTAGCGCCAATCTAGATATCGTGGATTCACACACTTTCAGGGGAAGTCGACATCCAATCCTCTGCAGCTTCTTCCCACGGTTCTATGAAGGGTGGCTCGTCCAAAGATCCCATCTCTTCAGCAGTGACTCAAGAAGAATGTATTGCCTCTGCCGCCCTTACACAGTCGCCTCCTGGTCCCAGTTAGCCCCTTCCGCCTCAGGGGCGCCGCCCTCTCTGGCTAATTTTCAAGATACCTTGGAGATTATCCTTGGAGCAATTAGTGATATGCAACAGAGGATTGTTACTCTAGAGGAACATCCCTTTAAGAATCCTCACTATGATTCCTCGTCTGACGCCACCTCTATCCAGAAGATATTTCATTAATTAGAAACTCTCAGGAGGCACAGGTTCAAAGAGACGTGGTCTCCTCCAAGAAACAATGGCAGCATCCCAGTCCGTCAGGCTTATGAGGCCCTTTCCCTTTTTGATCGTCTTACACCCGATCCTGCTGCTATATCAGAATGGAACGACAGCCCCTTCCATCCTCCAGATTCAAAGGGGGAAAGGGCAGTAGTCGTGCATCTGAGAATTTCGTCCCCTACTCTAGTACGGGAGGAAATGACACAGGACAGTTGTTCAATTCTGACAGATTGCAGCCGCTTCCTAAGAATGCTGTTCAAGACGAGCTAGGTGCACATCAGAACTTCCTCAGCTCATTGAACATGACCATCGCAGCGGAAGTACTAAAGTTAGTATATCCTAGTTTTACCAGAATACTGCGCTGATTAACAGTTCCCCTAGGACTGGTCCCGAAGGATAAGATATTTTTACATGGCTAGGAACCAGTTGGTCACCTAGCAACGGGACCTATAACTTATTGTTGGATCCGAACCACATTATATCTTGAAATTAATTTCTATTACCAGAAATAAATTTCTCTGATTTAGCGTTGGCAGAGCCGAGAATCAACTCGTCCAACGAGGAATTAATGGAAGTACCAACCAGACAGACCCCTAAAGAGGATCCTAACTCTTCAGCTCTATGCTTTGTTGAAGATGCCCTTACAGCCATGGTAGACAGCCTACAACCTCTTCGCTAGAAAGAAATATGAATTGAGGAAGCTCGCACTTTCGGGCTGTTTTATGAAAAATACTCTGGTTTTAAAGTTCCTCAGTCCAGATCCGCTTTCAAAGAACCTCTCTCATGAGGACGCCTGGGAAGGAGTAGTCACCCAAGCTGTTCATCAGGCCAAGTCAATGCTGCCATGCTTGGTTTTAGGAATCCTGCTATGAAGCGCCCTTCTCACAAACCTTGGGTAACTTCAGAAGGAATTACCAGAATCAGTACACTTCTTCATCTTCTAACAGATGTCCCCGAGGTACCTCAAGAGGTCGTGGAAAATGTAACCTCGGGGCAGAGGTATGATGTCTCCAGGCACCCCTAGATGTAACCAGTCTTCCAGGGGAGGGGTAAATCTTTTTAGAATTTGAGGGTGGCAGGAGACTCCAATACTTTCATCAATATTGTACAAGAGATTCAGGGTCTTGCAATCATAAAGGGGCTGAGGTGGGAGTGGTGCAGTTCTCCATCACACTTCCGTTCATTCTTTCAGGCTTCAATCCACAACTCAAAGAATTTGTTTCATACATGATGAAAATCGGGCAATAGAGGAGACGACCTCCCTCCTCTTTCAGGGCCCCTTATTTTCAGTCCCGAGAAAGATACAACAAAAGACGGATCATCTTGACCTGTCTACCCTCAACAATCAATACAATGTCCGACCTTCAGAATGACAACTTTGCAAGACGTAAGATCGTTGTTGCCAGTAGGAGCTTTTGCCACCTCCATCGACTTGAAAGACGTCTATAGGCATATTCTGAATTTCCGATACACCCATATTACAGGAAGTTCCTCGGATTCAGTCTAGAAGGAAGAGTTCGTTTCAAAGCTCAACATCGCTCCAGAGGTATTCACGAAGATCTGCTGTCCAATTCTGAGGGAACTCAGGCAGAAAGGTATCCAGGTATTGATATACCTGGACGACTGGCTGATATGGGCGAATTCGGGAGTGAGTTTGTTTAAAAGGCAACAAGGAGTTGTTTTTTTACAGACCCTGTCTGAGTTGGGGTTTTTTCTTATCGACATGAAGAAATCAAGATTAACTCCGGAACAGACTTTCAGTGGCTGGGGGTGGTTGGGACACCACTTCTGGTACCCTGTATCTGCTGAGAGACAAGGTCATGTCTCTATCTCGGACCCTTTCGTTATTTTTGAAGCAAAACATCAGTGTCTTGTCGGCAAGAATGGAGCAGATGTTGGGGAGGCTCCAATTTGCACCAATAGTCGAACCCTGTGGGCAAAGCCATTTTAAAGGGCCCGAATCACTTTTAATCACGAAGACCAACAGAAAGCAAAGGATCAGTTATGTCCATTCCCTCCTTTCATCAAGAAGGCTTTAGAAAGATGGATGCATCCAGAGATTTTCTCGGCAGTGATTCCTTTTCTGTCCACCTCCACCCAGTCTGGATGTGTTCACAGATATCTCCAGACAGGCTAGGGGATTCACACATCTGAGGGCAGATGTTTCAGGGTGCATGGTCTCATCCTCTCTCAACTTGCCATATAAATAAATTTTAGAGATACCCGACGTGTATATTGCCATCAAGAAGCTGAATCTCCAGCCAGGGATCCACTTCAGATTACACTCAGACAGCGCAACAACAGTGGCCTGTCTGAACAGGAAGGGGTCCGGGAAATCAAAGCCTCTTAGTAATGGACACTCTATTCTGAGGTTTCTTTCAGAGGAGAAAAACCTAACAATGACAACGTTTCATGTGGCAGGGGTGAGAAATGTTATTTCAGATGCGTTATCCAGAAGCCATCCAATACCATCGGAGTGGTCTCTGGATGAGACATCCTTCCACTATGTTTGCTCCAGTTGGAGATGCCCCAATTAGATCTTTTGCCACGAGAGAGAATTCCCAGTTACCTCACTTTGTTTCTCCAGTGATCGACCTCCTAGCAGTGGAGATCGACACCCTCACATGGGACTGGAACAGGTGGCAAGTAATTTGCCTGTTTCTTCCACCAACAAAGATGATCCTCAGAGTGCTCAGTTATTTGGAAAACTTCAGAGGAAAAGCAAAGCTGATAGCCCCATTGTGGACTGCCCAGCCATGGTTCCCTCTATTGCCAGCAAGGGCAAAAAGAAAGACTCAATAATCCTGAATCCAGTACTCTCGCAACTAGTTGGGAGGAATCGTTGCTTTGTGCCTCAAAGATTCTCCTCCAAATAGCTTGCTGGAGTTTATGATTAAGATTCATAACATGTTATACTCTAGTGATTCAGCAAGAATTTTATTTACATCCTTAAGAACTTCTACCAATAGACAATATCAGACTGTGTGGAACTCTTTTTGTCATTTTATTATATCTAATAATATTAGTAAGATTTCAGTGGAAACTTTTTTAGCATTCCTGAGAAATCTTTTTAATGACAGACATTTATCTCCTACCACAATTTCAACTTATAAGTCTGCATTATCTGATCCTCTTAAGCTTGCTTTCACATGATGTATCGGATCATCCATTTCCAGAATTTATGAAAGCTCTTTTTTAACATCAAACCCATGATTCCTTGTACAAAGTTTCTTTGTCTTCAGATAAGGTTTTTAAACTTTGCATTGTCTTCAAGGTTCCAAGAGAACCCATTGTGTTTAAAGATATTTTATATATTACATTGTTTCTAATCTCATTTACTACTGAGCTCATATGAATTTCTTGATTTTTCTTCAGAGAGGGTCAGACTGTTTCCTGATCCAAAATGTTTTGGCCAAGAATGAACGTCCTAATTCTAGACGTGAACGATTTTTTATCACTAGACTTAAGGATGATTAAGGAGGTCGTCATCCTTTATGTCGCGTGCATAAGTTGGAGAAGTACCTTGTTTAGACTTGCAATACAAAATTTTTTAAAAATTTTGTGTACACCCAGAAAACCTTTCTGACATATCAATTAATAAGTTGAGACTATTTATGCGTCAATTTATTCGTTGGGGTGATCCAGGTTCCTTTCCCAGAACTCACGATTTGAGAAAAGTCGTAACTTCTTTTGCTTTCCTAAAAGGTATGAATAGCAAAAGAATTTGTGATCTTGTTGGATGGTCTTCTATAACGTGTTCAGAAACATTATTTGAAGGAGATGTCTATTATTTCCTCGTTTTTTATCGTGCTGGGTTCTGAATCTGGAAGCATATCTTCACAAATTTAATTAATTAATTTGTTTTATATACGTCATTTGTTATCTATTTGTACATAGGTACTATTTCATTGTCTAAATATATATTTCTATTATAAGTATATATTTAGATTACAATTTATGTCTGTGTTAACAACATAATGGGGTTGATGTCCATGGTGTCAACTGGATACCTGGTATTCTACTTAAGTATAATATGTATACTTTCTTTATCTCATTTTTTCTAGTACCAATACCTATCTTTTTAGGTCTGCCTTTATTAATTTTTGAGTTTTGTGGATTATGATTTGGTTAAGGGTTTTTGAGTAAATAACTATTTGTTTACTGCATTTAATTTATTCAATTCTTACAGTCAGATTAGTTATTATATTTATTATAGTAATAATGAATAGTTCTCATTAATTCGCAATTTCCAATGATATTACCTCAGTATCCCTCTTCCATCAGCTGTTTCCTTTCCCTTCCCTTCTTTCCCTTGTCATAAAATTCCCTATTTTATGACTCTTGGTAAATACTCCATGAGTGACCCAGGTCTGCCCTTCGGTCAAAAAAGGAGGTTTGACGAAGAAGGAAAACATTATTTTTGACCAAGGCAGACCTGGGTCACTCAGACCCCACCCTTCATGATTTTCTTTCCCTTTTACATTTCACACAATTCGATAACCACTATATTAACTCAATAGTGAACATGGTAACGATGGGTGGAAACAGTTGATGGATGGATTGCGCTGTTCTTCTTCTTTCTTGGAACGGCTCTCCTTGCATGTAGTGGGAGGTTTGACATTGGAATGGTTGTTTTTGATTAGGCAGACCTGAAATTCAAAGTCACTTCTCTCCATATACATGCTTTTAGCCTGTGAGAGAGCCCTTTGGGTTTTTTTTTTTTTCGTTTTGGTCTATTTAGACTTCTTGATAATTATTTCGAGAGTCGCACCAACCTGTACAGGTGGTGAATAGTCCTCCATGAGTGACCCAGGTCTGCCTTGGTCAAAAATAATGTTTTCCTTCGTCAAAACCTCCTTTTTTAACATCAAACCCATGATTCCCTTGTACAAAGTTCTTTGTCTTCAGATAAGGTTTTTAAACTTTGCATTGTCTTCAAGGTTCCAAGAGAACCCTTGTGTTAAAGATAGTTTATATATTACATTGTTTCTAATCTCATTACTACTGAGCTCATATGAATTTCTTGATTTTTCTTCAGAGAGGGTCAGACTGTTTCCTGATCAAATGTTTTGGCCAAGAATGAACGTCCTAATTCTAGACGTGAACTGATTTTTATCACTAGACTTAAGGATGATAAGGAGGTCGCCATCCTTTATGTCCGGTGCATAAGTTGGAGAAGTACCTTGTTTAGACTTGCAATACAAATTTTTTAAAATTTTGTGTACACCCAGAAAACCTTTCTGACATATCAATTAATAAGTTGAGACTATTTATGCGTCAATTTATTCGTTGGGGTGATCCAGGTTCCTTTCCCAGAACTCACGATTTGAGAAAAGTCGTAACTTCTTTTGCTTTCCTAAAAGGTATGAATAGCAAAAGAATTTGTGATCTTGTTGGATGGTCTTTCTATAACGTGTTCAGAAACATTATTTGAAGGAGATGTCTATTATTCCTCGTTTTTTTTATCGTGCTGGGTTCTGAATCTGGAAGCATATCTTCACAAATTTAATTAATTTGTTTTTTATATACGTCATTTGTTATCTATTTGTAAAACATAAGGTACTATTTCATATTGTCTAAATATATATTTCTATTATAAGTATATATTTAGATTACAATTTATGTCTGTGTTAACAACATAATGGGGTTGATGTCATGGTGTCAACTGGATACCTGGTATTCTACTTAAGTATAATATGTATACTTTATCTCATTTTTTCTAGTACCAATACCTATCTTTTTAGGTCTGCCTTTATTAATTTTTGAGTTTTGTGGATTATGATTTGGTTAAGGGTGTTTGAGTAAAATAACTATTTGTTTACTGCATTTAATTTATTCAATTCTTAACAGAGTCAAGATTCTTATATTTAATTATAGTAATAAAATGAATAGTTCTCATTAATTCGCAATTTCCAATGATATTACTTCAGGTGTATCCCTCTTCCATCAGCTGTTTCCTTTCCTTCCCTTCTTTCCTTGTCATAAAATTCCCTATTTTATGACTCTTGGTAAATACTCCATGAGTGACCCAGGTCTGCCCTTCGGTCAAAAAAGGAGGTTTGACGAAGGAAAACATTATTTTTGACCAAGGCAGACCTGGGTCACTCAGACCCCACCCTTCATGATTTTCTTTCCTTTTACATTTCACACAATTCGATAACCACTATATTAACTCAATAGTGAACATGGTAACGATGGGTGGAAACAGTTGATGGATGGATTGCGCTGTTCTTCTTCTTTCTTGGAACGGCTCTCCTTGCATGTAGTGGGGAGGTTTGACATTGGAATGGTTGCTTTTGATTAGGCAGACCTGAAATTCAAAGTCACTTCTCTCCATATACATGCTTTTAGCTGTGAGAGAGCCCTTTGGGCGTTTGGTCTATTTAGACTTCTTGATAATTATTTCGAGAGTCGCCACCATCCTGTACAGGTGGTGAATAGTCCTCCATGAGTGACCCAGGTCTGCCTTGGTCAAAAATAATGTTTTCCTTCGTCAAACCTCCTTTTTTTTTTCCACGGAAGAAGAACGAAAACTAAAGAGGAATTTCTTGAAAACTGTCCGTAAGACTGCTCCGCATTAAATATCAACCTGATGACGTCACTGGAAAAAAACAACTAAATTATCTCAAAATGAGAAAAAAGGAAAATAATAACTGAAAATTAAATCAAAATGAAGAACAAGTTTCATGATGAAACGAAGACAATGTCTAGCCCATTACACTGTACCATATATCCTAGCCTCCAGGGCAAATTGAAGAACCCAATAAGAAAAAAAAACCATAATGATAAGAAACGAACAAAAATGAAAAATACGAAGAGAAAAAAGAAAAAAGAATTTAAGAAGTTCCTTGAGAAGATAATTTGCTATGTCGCTGGCGGTCAAAGTTAATCGTCAGACCTTAGACAAACCCAGAACGAAGGTGGAGGAGAAAGTCGAGAAGAAGGGACTCCTTAGCTGCTGTCTTACATGCGCACGCGCGCGCACGTACATGCACGTGGGTGCGCTCGCACACGCAGTCAAGTTTAATGTGACAAAATTTTAGTAGTGGCTGTGAGTGGGAGATAAAGGAAAAACTTTAGAGTATATACGTATGTGTATATATACATATATATTTATGCATATATGTATATATATGTATATATATATATATATATAATATTATATATATATATACTATATATATATATATATATATATATATATATATATATATATATATATATATATATATATATATATACATATTCATTAGGTCATGTACAGAAATGAACGACGCCAAAACAAAATAACACCGACAGACAAAAAATCTTTGTTGATATCATTTTAATAGGAGAAAGGGAACTCGAACAATTGTAGCCACTCCACACCACCCCCCCCCCCACGCCAAACCAACCCCCCCTCTCCCCGCCCTCTAATACAACCCAAGAAGCCATCATCTAAGAAAGGAAGCATACATAATAAAAAACGTAAATATTCGGGCAATTAAAGAGAGAGAGAAAGAGTGTGGGAGAGAGAGAGAGAGAGAGAGAAGAAGTCATCTCACCGATGCGCCTGGGTTCTGGAATAACCCGGATGTATATGGGTACATACCCAGACCCTGGTATGTACAAGTATACCTTTCTGTAAGAACATTAGAGTTTAAAAAAAGCCATTTAAAAAGGTGGATAATAAGAATAGAATAGTGTATGTTGATAGTAAAGTAAGTATTAAGAAAAGAGAGAAAGGAGAGAAGAGAGAGAGAGAGAGAGAGAGAGAGAGAGAGAGAGAGAGAGAGAGAGAGAGAGAGAGATGGATTAGATAATTGAAGAGCATTGCACTGCAGGAGACTAGCACTAATAAGAGGAGTATTCAGAGAGAGAGAGAGAGAGAGAGAGAGAGAGAGAGAGAGAGAGAGAGAGAGAGAATTAATACTAAACGACTTGATGCTGAACACTGACAAGATATCAGGTGTTTAAAGATATACACTTGTTTTTATATCTTTTACATATGTCAAGTCGATTACTGAATGAGCAATTCATTGATAATCAAAGCAAATTCAACTCAAAATTTGAATATAAAAACCTAGTACAAAAGCATTTACTTTCACTTAAAGACTAACAGCCTTGGGAATGCTGTTAACTGGAACATTTGCAGAAGTAATGGAATAAACGTACGTTTAGACCAAAAAAAAAATCTTATCCTTTATATTTTTTCTTCAAAACAGACGCGATAATGATAGTATAAACTATATTGCATCATTGTATATCAAATAATCACATATTATACCTAAAACACTTTCAGAATCATCCCCACCCCGACCCCCGCAAAAAAAAAAAAAAACTTCAAACGTATTGGTTTTATCATCCGCACCACTTTTCCACCTGGTCTTGGGAACAAGTTGTTAAAACTCCCCGAAAGCGCCATAACGGCCGGTCTCTCATCCATTCGGGAAACGGAACCTCGAATCAACGTTGAGATAAAGATCGGGAAAAGTTTTCTCGGAGAGGGAGTGGAAAGAAAAAGAGAGTAAAAGGAGAAGAAGAAGAGAAAATAAGAAGAAGAGGATGCGAGCCAGACGGGGCAGGAAATGACTCTTTCATTGCATGTACTACGTTATTTTTAGCGCGAAATGATATTTTTGGCGGGAAACGGGCGAAATTCCTGTCAAACGTTTTCCCGTCGGATAACGAGTTGTTTCAAGTGACGTTTCATTGATCGAATCCTTGAAAGCAGACGTTTAGAAAGTGACTTCAGGATGTCAAATATTTGTCGTAGGAGTTCATGCACTTGAGAGCCGATATCAAGCAGTTTTGGAAGAGCAGGCTGAACGTTCAGAACGTTTCCAGAAGGATGGGAATTCAGGATAAGTCAGTTTTGTCTTCGGAGGTTTACGTACTTAGGTCAGTCCCAAGCCCTAACCAGATAAAACAGGAGGGTTGTTCGAGTGGTTGCCCCATACTTGTAAAATACTAACCTTACTGAATCTTGCAACAACCCTTAGCGGTTTGGGAATCCAAAAATGGGACGCCAAGATCCTAGAGCCTGATATGGGATCACCTTATTAAAGTCTAATCCATTTTAAAGGAATTTTTAGTACGAGTAAAAATCATTTAAGACTGAAATTAGAGAAAATAGCTAATACGGACAGAACATATATATATATATATATATATATATATATATATATATATATATATATATATATATATATATATATATATATATATATATATATATATCCATATACTATAAATAATATATATATATAGATACTAATATATAGCTGAAAAGTGACTGAAAAATACAGTTAACTTTTCTATATATATATATATATATATATATATATATATATATATATATTATACATACACACAGAGCACATGCAAGCAACGATATATATAAAATTATATCATATAAAACAAAGGAAGTGAAATTGAGGATGAATAGCAAAAGAAATACTTTACGAAAGAAAAACAAGAGAATGATGGCAACAAAACAATTGAGAAGGAAAAAGTTAGTTGGGGCAATTTCTCTTTCGACAAAATTGTCTCCTTGTTTTTTTTATAGGTCGAACTTTGCCTCTCTCTCTCTCTCTCTCTCTCTACTACTACTACTACATACACACACACATGTATATATAGACTTACGCACACACACACACCACACACTACACACATATATATATATAGACATAATATAGCATATATATATAATAACTTATATATATATATATATATATATATATGATATATATATATATATATATATATATGAACTTTTTATGGCATCACTGCGATTTCACGTTACCCTTCAGTTAACATATACGAAAATATATTAATTCCGAAAGTTAGAGCGAAGTTAGATGTTAAAGGATATTTGTAGCTTAATGCTTATATATATATATATATATATATATATATATATATATATATATATATATATATATATATATATATATATATATGTGTGTGTGTGTGTGGTGTGTGTGTGTGTGTGTGTGTGTGTGTGTCTCATTTGGCCTTATTGATTGCCTACATTTCTTCTTATTGTTTCATTTGAAAACCGTAACTCATTTATAGGTCGTACTCTTCTCTCTCTCTATCTGAGTCATTTGGCATTTTTATGATTGTCCCACATTTCTTCTAATTGTTTTATTCGAAAACCGTAACTCATACAGTTCAATAAAACCAACGGTAACTTTATATTACATCGTATTTCAAATCTCTCTCTCTCTCTCTCTCTCTCTCTCTCTCTCTCTCTCTCTCTCTCTCTCTGAGGTTTGATCCTTTATGATATTTTTTATTAATTTGTACAACCATACCTCTTTCACTTTATTAACAGTAAGTTACGTGGTATTTCAACTCTCTCTCTCTCTCTCTCTCTCTCTCTCTCTCTCTCTCTCTCTCTCTCTCTCTCGCTCTGAGTTTTGATAATTTTTTTATGATATGTTTTATTAATTTCTACAACCATAACTCTTTCATTTCACTAGCACCATCGGTAACTTTACATTACATAGTATTTTTAACTCTCTCTCTCTCTCTCTCTCTCTCTCTCTCTCTGAGTTTTAATAATTTATTTATGATGTTTTTTTAATAATTTCTACAACCATAACTCTTTCAGTTCATTAACTCCATCGGTAACTTTATATTATGCAGTATTTAAACTCTGTGTGTGTGTCTTTGTAATTACTCCTTTATATTTTTTACGACTGATGCATTACATCTAAAGCAGAGAACAATTCCATCGCGTATCAATTTTCAGACCATTTCAGCCAGTTCCATCAGTTATCGGACGCAAACAGAAAATCTTCGTACCCAGGATAATTACGTTCAATCACCGCGTCATTATCGACCATTTTTGTTCGATGTAATTCGATTTCAAGAAAATCGGCCGATATAAATCAAGGCATGAAATGAGTGTCATTAAAATCAATTGATTCGTCTCGGCAGCGTCATTTTGATCTGAAATTACCCGGTAAATAAACAATTTGCGGAATTGTGACGGTGTGGAATGCGTCGCCACAAAGCGTATTCTCGATCACTCGATAGAAGCGTTTTGTGGACATCGTCAACTGAACATGAGGCAAAAGACACATATTCTCGACCCTGCGGTAGGATTGCTTTTCCTTACTGGTAATTATTCATGTGACTGAAGGTAGTGTTTATATCACGTAAGCTGCGAACAGGAAAAATATCAGTATAGATATCTCGTTTATGCTCTGAATATTTCCATTATCTTCTTTAGTTCTTATGATTCACTTTGTTGACGTATTTATTCACTTTTTCATTTATCCATTTATGTGTATTATTATTTACTTACTCACCACCTGTTTATTTTTGAGAAAAGGGGATATTGCTTCTTATTAATCAACAACAGCAGCACAAAAATCTTGCATTAAATCAACATCTTTAATTTCTCAGTTTTCTCCTGTTTCTGTATCATTAAACAAGAATATAAAAGCCACCCAACATTCCCTTTGGAGATGACTATTCTGATGTTCGGAATCTTTTTGTCACTACAGACTCGTGGTGGCAAGTGAAACGTATTCTAAATAATTCGAGGAGAGAGAGAGAGAGAGAGAGAGAGAGAGAGAGAGAGAGAGAGAGAGAATACGCAAAAAATGCGTATTCAATCAGATACGTTACGCAGACTTGTTGAGGCAAGTGAAGCGTATTCTCAATAATTCGAGAGAGAGAGAGAGAGAGAGAGAGAGAGAGAGAGAGAGAGAGAGATAGAGAGAGAGAGACGCAATAAAATGAGTATTCAATGAGATACATTACGCAGATCCGCGTAGCTGGCTATAGATAAGAGAAAAGATCCATTAGAGTACATGGGAAACCTCTACGAAGAGCGTTTTGTGGAGGCGGGTAGGCGAAGGCATGTGACTTCTATTACCAAGCGAATAACAAAAAGGAAATCCAGTATACCTTGGGTATAAGACGACAAGGGAACCATAACATATAGGTGTTTTTTCCCCTGCAACTGTCCGAATCCTGACTAGGCAGAAGGACTTTGCAGTTAAAATACTCTGGAGCGTTACCTACTATATCTAAGGTTTAGTTAATTCAAAATTAAGCCACATTTCTGGCTTAATATTGGTGCACCTAAAAAAAGACTCTCTTTTATGAGTGAAATTATAATAAAGATGAAGAGTTTTAAACCCTAAATTTTAGTATCAATATGTACGAAATATTCAACAAATGCTAAGTGTGCATTAAGTTGATATAAACACCGAGTACCTCTGGGTTGAGGTACTTTTAATTTTCCTTAATTTCATTGTTACAATCATTATAGACATCATAAGTAATTATTCCAGAAAACAAAAGAATTTTAGTTTGTGCAGCAGATTTCTACTGCCGAAAAATGGGCATAATAGGAAAAATAGGAGACAAGCATAATAGTAAGGATAAATAAACAAAGAATCATAAAAAAATGAATAAATAAATAAACAAACTACAGGGAAGCACTCTTGACTATCCTTAGTCAAAGAACTCGTACCCAACAATGGAAGACAGTCGTACAAAGGTCGTGATACAACCCAAGCTTTGAAAACAGTGGTTAAACTGTCACAGGCGACGGTAAAGCAAGCAAATGTGACCAGTAGGAAAGCACATCAGCCTCGAATTTGCAGCAAAGATGCTCAGTTCTGTTAAGTGAAAAATAACGAGCTGATTTTATGGCAGTCTTTTGTTATCGCATCCCCAATAACACCAGTAGTAGTTACAAAACAGTGGCCAAAAACTAAGTTGATTTTTAGATTTCTATCTACAATTTATAAATGAACGAAAAAATGGCCTATACTAGAGTAGTGGTATTTAGAGAGAGAGAGAAGAGAGAGAGAGAGAGAGAACAGACGAAATTTATAAGGTAAACTTTGATCTATATAGAAATGTATAAGAAAATGAGAGAGAGAGAACACATGATGATCTACTTTTTGATCTGTAAATAAATGTATGAAAAAATGTCCTATAACTGCTGTGTTGTATTTATGTATAGAGAGAGAAAGAAGAGAGAGAGAGAGAAGAGAGAGAGAGAGAGAGAGCAGACGACACTTACCATATAATTACCAAGCCTATGCCCCTAGGGACAGTGGCATAAAATTAAGAATGGCCATAGAGCCGAAATGCCCCTTAAAAAGAGTGGGATTCTCGCCCATAACTGTCCACTCACCTTTCGCCATACTGTTCACATCACTGCCGGGAGAAACGAAAACCTCGGATGCCCGGGCTCGCTAAGATGCTATCTCCAGTGGGAATAAGGCTTTTTGCGACTTTTTAGGACCTTCTCAAGGCTTTGTTTAGTCAAAAGTCTTCTCTGACTTTTCTTTTCACTCCTCTTCTTCCATTTTTTAAGAGAACTTTAATCGTATCGGAGGAAATGCGTTTCCGCACCAGTGGGGAAAATTGAAGGTTTGGGACTAAGGTCCAAATAGTCTTGGTTTGGGACTATTCGATCTGGTTCGCAGAGAATTTTGAAGAAATGTCGATTAGTTTTAAAGTGCGGGAAGATCAAGTGTACTGAAGTGAAAGTGTAGGAGTGAGGAGGTGTAGAGGAGCTGAAGTGTAGAGAAACGTAGCATAAAGAGGTAAAAGTGTAAGGAAGTTGATATGTACAGAGAGGCTACTTTGAAATGTCTCGCACAAAAGCCTTTGTTTTTCTTATCTGTATTGCGGTTTGTTTAAATCTATTTGTGAGGCTATTCTCTAATATTATTCATATCTTATTGTCCTATTTTCATGTATGAACATTCTATTCTATGGAGACCTTATTTTATATAATAAAATAATAATAATAAAAAATAATAATAATAATAATAATAATAATATAATAAAATAATAATAATAATAATAATAATAATAATAATAATAATGCGCAAACATACACCAAAGCTGAGCAATTCTTCTCTCATTACTTTTTTCGTATTGCTCCCAAAACCTAATCACACATTGCCAGTCAAAAGGAGGTTTCCGGCCTCTCAAAGACGTTGATATTTGGGTTTTCTTAAGAGTCTATGACAAATAACCCCAGTGGACAACTACCCTCCATAGCCAGTTACCCTTGAGGACTACTACCTCCTAGGACAATTAACCCCCGTGGATGAATACCCTCCATACCCAGTTAGCCCCGACGACTACTACCCCCTAGGACAATTAACCCCCGTGGATAAATACCCTCCATACCCAGTTAGCCCTGAGGACACTATCCGTTATTATATGCTGTTTGCAGAACAGGATAATTTTCAAAATCTACCATGGTAGCTTTTGGCGCTAAATCTTGTTTCAATCATTTTAGCTGCTCTAGAAAGCTAAACTAAATTGCTTGGCTTTTATCACACAAAACAGAGTGAATTAATGTGACTGAAACGTCATTTAGCAGTCCATGAATTGTGTATAGTTGTGAAAATATCCAGAGAACCGTCTTGAGTGTTCCATCTAGCGACCAGTGACATGCTCTGCATAAATAATCCAAATTTTCGTGTGTTCCAGAAATCAGAATTCTTGTCTCAGCAGCTATTATAAGTGCAGCTGTTGTTAAGCTGTTATAGTCGTTAAAATTAAGTGTATACAAATGCAATTACTAGTGTAAAGATTGTTAAGTTGTTATAGGCAGTATGACACTTAGTGACATTTAAAATAAAAAAAATTTTGTATTTGAAAGTTATCCTTTTCTCCAAAAAGAATATAAGAGTGAGGTGGGGGGCATTTAATTGTCCTTAGAGGTAATTGTCCTTAGGGGTAGTTGTCTTCTGGGAAAATTGTCCATGGGGGTTAATTATCCACAGGGGTAATTCTCCTGATACCTTTTCTAAGTAATAAGTAATCTTGCTAATTAGATAAACAAAATAAAAGATATACAGACAAAACGAAAAAAAAACAACTGGATGTAATAATAACAGTGTATATTATATATATGATATATATATATATATATATATATATATATATATATATATATAAATGAATAATTATCACATCGAACCGTGATCCATTTATATACCAATTCAAGCTACAAATGTCCTTTAATATCTAAATTCACTTACCTCCCAAATGATATATTTTTCATATATGTACCGAAGGGAATTTTTTTAGTTGATAATAATTTCGTCCCCCCATGGGGATCGAACCACCGTCCAAGTGGGACTGGACGAAATCAGGACAGTCAGTGACGCTATCCAATCAGCGTCACTGACTGTCCTGATTTCGTCCCGTGGCCACTTGGACGGTGGGATCGGGGATCGAACCACCGTCCAAGTGGACGGGACGAAATCAGGACAGTCAGTGACGCTATCCAATCAGCGTCACTGACTGTCTGATTTCGTCCCCGTCCACTTGGACGGTGGTTCGATCCCCATGGGGGACGAAAATTATATCAACTAAAAAAAATTCCCCTTCGGTACATATATGAAAATATATCATTTGGGAGGTAAAGTGAATTTAGATATTAAAGGACATTTGTAGCTTGAATTGGTATATATATATGTATATATATATATATATATATAATATATATATATATACATACACTATGTATATATTATGTGTGTGTGTGTATGTGTGTGGGTAGAAGGCGAACCAAAATCAAACTTTGTATCTCCAGCGAGATAGATGGTTTTGCTATGATTGAATTAGTGAATTATGTACTTGGTAAGTACATGACTGTGTTATGCAACTGCATTCCAGAAAGACTTGCAGAATACAGGGAGGCATACACCTGCATAAAAAAATGTCTGGTCTGGTGAAAAATTTATACACATGTATGTGTATATATATAATTATATATATATATATATATATATAACGTATACGTATATATGTACTATATGTATATAGATGCATATACACATATTTACAGTAACAATTTATATATATATATATATATATATATTATATATATATATATATATATATAAAAACTTGATCACGAAGTATATAAAAC
>NC_087205.1:21458545-21475330 GCF_015104395.2 Macrobrachium nipponense | reverse complement strand
GTTTTATATACTTCGTGATCAAGTTATTCATATATATATATATATATATATATATATATATATATATATATATATAAATTGTTACTGTAAATATGTGTATATGCATCTATATACATATAGTACATATATACGTATACGTTATATATATATATATATAATATATATATATATATATATATATATATATATATATATATATATACACATCATGTGTATATTTTTCACCAGACCAGACATTTTTTATGCAGGTGTATGCCTCCCTGTATTCTGCAAGTCTTTCTGGAATGCAGTTGCATAACCACAGTCATGTACTTACCAAGTACATAATTCACTAATTCAATCATAGCAAAACCATCTGTCTCTGGAGATTCAAAGTTTGCTTTTGGTTCGCCTTCTACCCACACACATACACACACACACATAATATATATACATATAGTGTATATAATATATATATATATATATATATATATATAATTATATATATATATATCACTGTTATTATTACATCCATTGTTTTTTTTCGTTTTGTCTGTATATCTTTTATTTTGTTTATCTAATTAGCAAGATTACTTATTACTTAGAAAAGGTATCAGGAGAATTACCCCTGTGGATAATTAACCCCCATGGACAATTTTCCCAGAAGACAACTACCCCTAAGGACAATTACCTCTAAGGACAATTAAATGCCCCCCACCTCACTCTTATATTCTTTTTGGAGAAAAGGATAACTTTCAAATACAAATTTTTTTTATTTTAAATGTCACTAGTGTCATACGCCTTATAACAACTTAACAATCTTACACTAGTAATTGCATTGTATACACTTAATTTTAACGACTATAACAGCTTAACAACAGCTGCACTTATAATAGCTGCTGACTGATTTCTGGAACACACGAAAATGTGGATTATTTATGCAGAGCATGTCACTGGTCGCTAGATGGAACACTCAAGACGGTTCTCTGGATATTTTCACAACTATACACAATTCATGGACTGCTAAATGACGTTTCAGTCACATTAATTCACTCTGTTTTGTGTGATAAAAGCCAAGCAATTTAGTTTAGCTTTCTAGAGCAGCTAAAATGATTGAAACAAGATTTAGCGCCAAAAGCTACCATGGTAGATTTTGAAAATTATCCTGTTCTGCAAACAGCATATAATAACGGATAGTGTCCTCAGGGCTAACTGGGTATGGAGGGTATCTATCCACGGGGGTTAATTGTCCTAGGGGGTAGTAGTCCTCAGGGCTAACTGGGTATGGAGGGTATTTATCCACGGAGGTTAATTGTCCAAGGGGGTAGTAGTCCTCAGGGCTAACTGGCTATGGAGGGTATTTATCCACGGGGGTTAATTGTCCTTTTAAAGGGGGTGGGGAGTAAGTCCGTCTAGGGGATAACTGGGTATGGAGGGTATTCATCCACGGGGGTTAATTGTCCTAGGAGGTAGTAGTCCTCAAGGGTAACTGGCTATGGAGGGTAGTTGTCCACTGGGGTTATTTGTCATAGACTCTTCAGAAAACCCAAATATCAACGTCTTTGAGAGGCCGGAAACCTCCGCCAAGGGAAAGGCCTTTTGACTGGCAACGTGTGATTAGGTTTTGGGGGCAATAGGAAAAAAGTAATGAGAGAAGAATTGCTCAGCTTTGGTGTATGTTTGCGCATTATTATTATTATAATTATTATTATTATTTTATTTTTTTGGTCTATCACAGTCCTCCAATTCGACTGGGTGGTATTTATAGTGTGGGGTTCCGGGTTGCATCCTGCCTCCTTAGGAGTCCATCACTTTTCTTACTATGTGCGCCGTTTCTAGGATCACACTCTTCTGGAGCTACTTCAGCCTCTAGTTTTTCTAGATTCCTTTTCAGGGATCTTGGGATCGTGCCTAGTGCTCCTATGATTATGGGTACGATTTCCACTGGCATATCCCATATCTTACTTATTTCTATTTTTTAGATCTTGATACTTATCCATTTTTTTCCCTCTCTTTTCTCTCAACTCTGGTGTCCCATGGTATTGCGACATCAATGAGTGATACTCTCTTCTTGACTTTGTCAATCAACGTCACGTCTGGTCTATTCTTGCACGTATCACCCTATCTGTTTCTGATACCATAGTCCCAGACGATCTTTGCCTGATCGTTTTCTATCACTCCCTCAGGTTGGTGCTCGTACCACTTATTACTGCAAAGTAGCTGATGTTTCTTGCACAGGCTCCAGTGGATGTCTTTTGACACTGAATCATGCCTCTTTTTGTACTGGTTCTGTGCAAGTGCCGGGCATTCGCTTGCTATGTGGTTTATTGTTTCATTTTTCGTATTGCACTTCCTACATATGGGAGAGATGTTATTTCCGTCTATCGTTCTTTGAACATATCTGGTTCTTAGGGCCTGATCTTGTGCCGCTGTTATCATTCCTTCAGTTTCCTTCTTGAGCTCTCCCCTCTGTTGCCATTGCCTTGTGTCATCGCTGGCTAGTTGTTTAGTCTGTCTCATGTATTGTCCGTGCAGTGGTTTGTTGTGCCAGTCCTCTGTTCTGTTTGTCATTCTCCTGTCTCTGTATATTTCTGGGTCTTCGTCTACTTTTATTAGTCCTTCTTCCCATGCACTCTTTAGCCACTCGTCTTCACTGGTTTTCAGATATTGCCCCAGTGCTCTGTTCTCGATGTTGACGCAGTCCTCTATACTTAGTAGTCCTCTCCCTCCTTCCTTTCGTGTTATGTATAGTCTGTCCGTATTTGCTCTTGGGTGTAGTGCTTTGTGTATTGTCATATGCTTCCTGGTTTTCTGATCTATGCTGCGGAGTTCTGCCTTCGTCCATTCCACTATTCCTGCGCTGTATCTAATTACTGGCACTGCCCATGTGTTTATGGCTTTTATCATATTTCCGGCATTGAGTTTTGACTTGAGTATCGCCTTGAGGCTCTGCATATATTCTTTCCTGATCGTGTCCTTCATCTCTTGGTGTTTTATATCCCCTCCTTCCATTATTCCCAGGTATTTGTATCCCGTCTCATTCTATGTGTTTGATGTTGTTCCCATCTGGTAGCTTTATCCCTTCAGTCCTTGTTACTTTGCCCTTTTATATGTTGACTAAGGCACATTTTTCTATTATTATTATTATTATTATTATTATTATTATTATTATTATTATTATTATTATTATTATTATTATTATTATTATTATATAAAATAAGTCTCCATAGAATAGAATGTTCATACATGAAAATAGGACAATAAGATATGAATAATATTAGAGAATAGCCTCACAAATAGATTTAAACAAACTGCAATACAGATAAGAAAACAAAGGCTTTTGTGCGAGACATTTCAAAGTAGCCTCTCTGTACATATCAACTTCCTTACACTTTTACCTCTTTACGCTACGCTTCTCTACACTGCAGCTCCTCTACACCTCCTCACCCCTACACTTTCACTTCTCTACACTTGATCTTCCCCGCACTTTAAAACTAATCGACATTTCTTCAAAATTCTCTGCGAACCAGATCGAATAGTCCCAAACCAAGACTATTTGGACCTTGGTCCCAAAACCTTCAATTTTCCCCACTTGTGCGGAAACGCATTTCCTCCGATACGATTAAAGTTCTCTTAAAAGAATGGAAGAAGAGTGAAAAGAAAAGTCAGAGAAGACTTTTGACTAAACAAAGCCTTGAGAAGGTCCTAAAAAGTCGCAAAAAGCCTTATTCCCACTGGAGATAGCATCTTAGCGAGCCCGGGCATCCGAGGTTTTCGTTTCTCCCGGCAGTGATGTGAACAGTATGCGAAAGGTGAGTGGACAGTTATGGGGGAGAATCCCACTCTTTTTAAGGGGATTTCGGCTCTATGGCCATTCTTAATTTTATGCCACTGTCCCTAGGGGCATAGGCTTGGTAATTATATGGTAAGTGTCGTCTGCTCTCTCTCTCTCTCTCTCTCTCTTCTCTCTCTCTCTCTCTCTCTACATAAATACAACCACAGCAGTTATAGGCCATTTTTTCATACATTTATTTACAGATCAAAAAGTAGATCATCATGTGTTCTCTCTCTCTCATTTTTTTTATACATTTCTATATATATCAAAGTTTACCTCATAAATTTCGTCTGTTCTCTCTCTCTCTCTCTCTCTCTCTCTCTCTCTCTCTAAATACCACTACTCTAGTTATAGGGCATTTTTTCGTTCATTTATAAATTGTAGATAGAAATCTAAAAATCAACTTAGTTTTTGGCCACTGTTTTGTAACTACTACTGGTGTTATTGGGGACGCGATAACAAAAGACTGCAATAAAATCAGCTCGTTATTTTTCACTTAACAGAACTGAGCATCTTTGCTGCAAAAATTCGAGGCTGATGTGCTTTCCTACTGGTCACATTTGCTTGCTTTACCGTCGCCTGTGACAGTTTAACCACTGTTTTCAAAGCTTGGGTTGTATCACGACCTTTGTACGACTGTCTTCCATTGTTGGGTACGAGTTCTTTGACTAAGGATAGTCAAGAGTGCTTCCCTGTAGTTTGTTTATTTATTTATTCATTTTTTTATGATTCTTTGTTTATTTATCTTTACTATTATGCTTGTCTCCTATTTTTCCTATTATGCCCATTTTCGGCAGTAGAAATCTGCTGCACAAACTAAAATTCTTTTGTTTTCTGGAATAATTACTTATGATGTCTATAATGATTGTAACAATGAAATTAAGGAAAATTAAAAGTACTCAACCCAGAGGTACTCGGTGTTTATATCAACTTAATGCACACTTAGCATTTGTTGAATATTTCGTACATATTGATACTAAAATTTAGGGTTTAAAACTCTTCATCTTTATTATAATTTCACCCATAAAAGAGAGTCTTTTTTTAGGTGCACCAATATTAAGCCAGAAATTTTGAATTAACTAAACCTTAGATATAGTACGTAACGCTCCAGAGTATTTTAACTGCTAAGTCCTTCTGCCTAGTCAGGATTCGGACAGTTGCAGGGGAAAAAACACCTATATGTTATGGTTCCCTTGTCGTCTTATACCCAAGGTATACTGGATTTCCTTTTTGTTATTCGCTTGGTAATAGAAGTCACATGTCTTCGCCTACCCGCCTCCACAAAACGCTCTTCGTAGAGGTTTCCCGTGTACTCTAATGGATCTTTTCTCTTATCTATAGCCAGCTACGCGGATCTGCGTAACGTATCTCATTGAATACTCATTTTATTGCGTTTCTCTCTCTCTCTCTCTCTCTCTCTCTCTCTCTCTCTCTCTCTCTCTCTCTCGAATTATTTAGAATACGCTTCACTTGCCGCAACAAATCTGCGTAACGTATCTGATTGAATACGTATTTTTTGCGTATTCTCTCTCTCTCTCTCTCTCTCTCTCTCTCTCTCTCTCTCTCTCTCTCTCTCTCGAATTATTTAGAATACACTTCACTTGCCACAACGAGTCTGCAGTGACAAAAAGTTTCCGAACATCAGAATGGTCATCTCCAAAGGGAATGTTGGGTGGCTTTTATATTCCTGTTTAATGATACAGAAACAGGAGAAAACTGAGAAATTAAAGATGTTGATTTAATGCAAGATTTTTGTGCTGCTGTTGTTGATTAATAAGAAGCAATATCCCCTTTTTTCACAAATAAATAGGCGAGTAAATAAATAATAATACACATAAATGGATAAATGAAAAAGTTAATAAATACGTCAACAAAGAACTAAAGAAGATAATAGAAATATTCAGAGCATAAACGAGATATCTATACTGATATTTTTCCTGTTCGCAGCTTACGTGATAGAAACACTACCTTCAGTCACATGAATAATTACCAGTAAGGAAAAGCAATCCTACCGCAGGATCGAGAATATGCCCCTTTTGCCTCATGTTCAGTTGACGATGTCCACAAAACGCTTCTATCGAGTGATCGAGAATACGCTTTGTGGCGACGCATTCCACACCGTCACAATTCCGCAAATTGTTTATTTACCGGGTAATTTCAGATCAAAATGACGCTGCCGAGACGAATCAATTGATTTTAATGACACTCATTTCATGCCTTGATTTATATCGGCCGATTTTCTTGAAATCGAATTACATCGAACAAAAATGGTCGATAATGACGCGGTGATTGAACGTAATTACCCTGGGTACGAAGATTTTCGGTTTGCGTCCGATAACTGATGGAACTGGCTGAAATGGTCTGAAAATTGAGACGCGATGGAATTGTTCTCTGCTTTAGATGTAATGCATCAGTCGTAAAAAATATAAAGGAGTAATTACAAAGACACACACACAGAGTTTAAATACTGCATAATATAAAGTTACCGATGGAGTTAATGAACTGAAAGAGTTATGGTTGTAGAAATTATTAAAAAAACATCATTAATAAATTATTAAAACTCAGAGAGAGAGAGAGAGAGAGAGAGAGAGAGAGAGAGAGAGAGAGAGAGAGAGAGAGAGAGAGAGAGAGAGAGTTAAAATACTATGTAATGTAAAGTTACCGATGGTGTCAGTGAACTGAAAGAGTTATGGTTGTAGAAATTAATAAAACATATAAAGAAATTATCAAAACTCAGAGCGAGAGAGAGAGAGAGAGAGAGAGAGAGTTGAAATACCACGTAACTTACTGTTAATAAAGTGAAAGAGGTATGGTTGTACAAATAATAAAAAATATCATAAAGGATCAAACCTCAGAGGAGAGAGAGAGAGAATGCGAGAAGAGAGAGAGAGCAGAGAGAGAGAGAAGAAGGAGAGAATTTGAAATTACGATGTAATATAAAGTTACCGTTGGTTTTATTGAACTGTATGAGTTACGGTTTTCGAATAAAACAATTAGAAGAAATGTGGGAAATCAATAATGCCAAATGACTCAGAGAGAGAGAGAGTCCGACTTATAAAATGAGTTACGGTTTTCAAATGAAACAATGAAAAGAAATATAGGCAATCAATAAGACCAAATGAGACATACACACACACACACACACACACACACACACACACACATATATATATATATATATATATATATATATATATATATATATATATATATATATATATAAGAATTAAGCTACAAATATCCTTTAACATCTAATTCGCTCTACTCGGAATTGATATATTTTCATATATGTTACTGAAGGGTACATGAATCACAGTGATGCAATGAAATTCTATATATATATATATATATATATATATATATATATATATATATATATATATATATATATGTGTGTGTGTGTGTGTGTGTGTGTGTGTGTGTGTAAATTAAGTATATATATATACATGTCTGTGTGTATGTAGTAGTAGTAGAGAGAGAGAGAGAGAGAGAGAGCAGAGAGAGAGAGAGAGAGATGAGAGAGAGAGAGAGAGAGGCAAAGTTCGACCTATAAAAAAAGAGAATTTTGTCGAAAGAGAAATTGCCATTTAACTTTTCCTTCTCAATTGTTTTGGTTGCATCATTCTCTTTGTTTTTCTTTGCGTAAAGTATTTCTTTTGCTATTCATCCTCAATTTCACTTCCTTTGTTTTATATAATATAATTTTATAATATACCGTTGCTTGCATGTGCTCTGTGTGTATGTATATAATATATATTTTTTTCAGTCACTTTTCAGCTATATATAGCATATATATATATATAGATATATATATATATACTATATATATATATATATACATATATGTCTGTCAGTATTAGCTATTTTCTCTAATCTTAGTCTTAAATGATTTTTACTCGTACGAAAAATTCCTTTGAAATTAATTAGACTTTAATAATTAAGATGTATCCCATAGATCTTTGGCGTCCCATTTTTGGATTCCCCAGACCGCTAAGGGTTGTTGCAAGATTCAGTAAGGTTAGTATTTTACAAGTACGGGGCAACCACTCGAACAACCCTCCTGTTTTATCTGGGTTAGGGGCTTGGGACTGTCCTAAGTACGTAAACTCCGAAGACGAAACTGACTTATCCTGAATTCCCATCCTTCTGGAAACGTTCTGAACGTTCAGCCTTCTCTTCCAACACTGCTTGATATCGGCTCTCGAGTGCATGAACTCCTACGACAAAGACTTGACATCATGAAATCACTTTCTAAACGTCTGCTTTCAAGGATTCGATCAATGAAACATCACTTGAAACAACTCGTATCCGACGGGAAAACGTTTGACAGGAATTTCGCCCGTTTCCCGCCAAAAATATCATTTCGCGCTAAAAATAACGTAGTACATGCAATGAAAGAGTCATTTCCTGCCCCGTCGGCCGCATCCGATTCTTATTTAATTTTCTTCTTATTCTTTTCTCCTTTTACTCTCTTTTCACTTTCCATCTCCGAGAAAACTTTTCCCGATCTTTATCTCAACGTTGATTCGAGGTTCCGTTTCCCGAATGGATGAGAGACCGGCCGTTATGGCGCTTTCGGGGAGTTTTAACAACTTGTTCCCAAGACCAGGTGGAAAAGTGGTGCGGATGATAAAACCAATACGTTTGAAGTTTTTTTTTTGCGGGGGGATAGGGGTGGGGATGAATTCTGAAAGTGTTTTAGGTATAATATGTGATTATTTGATATACAATGATGCAATATAGTTTATACTATCATTATCGCGTCTGTTTTGAAGAAAAAATATAAAGGATAAGATTTTTGTTTTGGTCTAAACGTACGTTTATTCCATTACTTCTGCAAATGTTCCAGTTAACAGCATTCCCAAGGCTGTTAGTCTTTAAGTGAAAGTAAATGCTTTTGTACTAGGTTTTTATATTCAAATTTTGAGTTAAATTTGCATTGATTATCAATGAATTGCTCATTCAGCAATCGACTTGACATATGTAAAAGATATAAAAACAAGTGTATATCTTTAAACACCTGATATCTTGTCAGTGTTCAGCATCAAGTCGTTTAGTATTAATTCTCTCTCTCTCTCTCTCTCTCTTTTCTTAATACTTACTTTACTATCAACATACACTATTCTATTCTTATTATCCACCTTTTTAAATGGCTTTTTTATACTCTAATGTTCTTACGGAAAGGTATACTTGTACATACCAGGGTCTGGGTATGTACCCATATGCATCCGGGTTATTCCAGAACCCAGGCGCATCGGTGAGATGACTTCTTCTCTCTCTCTCTCTCTCTCTCCCACACTCTTTCTCTCTCTCTTTAATTGCCCGAATATTTACGTTTTTTATTATGTATGCTTCCTTTCTTAGATGATGGCTTCTTGGGTTGTATTAGAGGGCGGGGAGAGGGGGGGCCGGGGGGGTTGGTTTGGCGTGGGTGGGGGGGGTGGTGTGGAGTGGCTACAATTGTTCGAGTTCCCTTTCTCCTTATTAAAATGATATCAACAAAGATTTTTTGTCTGTCGGTGTTATTTTGTTTTGGCGTCGTTCATTTCTGTACATGACCTAATGAATATGTATATATATATATATATATATATATATATATATATATATATATATATATATATATATGTATATATATATATATATATATATATATATTATATATATACATAATATACATATATGCATAAATATATATGTATATATACACATACGTATATACTCTAAAGTTTTTCCTTTATCTCCCACTCACAGCCACTACTAAAATTTTGTCACATTAAACTTGACTGCGTGTGCGAGCGCACCCACGTGCATGTACGTGCGCGTGCGTGCGCATGTAAGACAGCAGCTAAGGAGTCCCTTCTTCTCGACTTTCTCCTCCACCTTCGTTCTGGGGTTTTGTCTAAGGGTCTGACGATTAACTTTGACCGCCAGCGACATAGCAAATTATCTTCTCAAGGAACTTCTTAAATTCTTTTTTCTTTTTTCTCTTCGTATTTTTCATTTTTGTTCGTTTCTTATCATTATGGTTTTTTTTTCTTATTGGGTTCTTCAATTTGCCCTGGAGGCTAGGATATATGGTACAGTGTAATGGGCTAGACATTGTCTTCGTTTCATCATGAAACTTGTTCTTCATTTTGATTTAATTTTCAGTTATTATTTTCCTTTTTTCTCATTTTGAGATAATTTAGTTGTTTTTTCCAGTGACGTCATCAGGTTGATATTTAATGCGGAGCAGTCTTACGGACAGTTTTCAAGAAATTCCTCTTTAGTTTTCGTTCTTCTTCCGTGGAAAAAAAAAAAGGAGGTTTGACGAAGGAAAACATTATTTTTGACCAAGGCAGACCTGGGTCACTCATGGAGGACTATTCACCACCTGTACAGGTTGGTGCGACTCTCGAAATAATTATCAAGAAGTCTAAATAGACCAAAAACGCCCAAAGGGCTCTCTCACAGGCTAAAAGCATGTATATGGAGAGAAGTGACTTTGAATTTCAGGTCTGCCTAATCAAAAACAACCATTCCAATGTCAAACCTCCCCACTACATGCAAGGAGAGCCGTTCCAAGAAAGAAGAAGAACAGCGCAATCCATCCATCAACTGTTTCCACCCATCGTTACCATGTTCACTATTGAGTTAATATAGTGGTTATCGAATTGTGTGAAATGTAAAAGGAAAGAAAATCATGAAGGGTGGGGTCTGAGTGACCCAGGTCTGCCTTGGTCAAAATAATGTTTTCCTTCGTCAAACCTCCTTTTTTGACCGAAGGGCAGACCTGGGTCACTCATGGAGTATTTACCAAGAGTCATAAAAAAGGGAATTTTATGACAAGGGAAAGAAGGGAAGGGAAAGGAAACAGCTGATGGAAGAGGGATACACCTGAGGTAATATCATTGGAAATTGCGAATTAATGAGAACTATTCATTATTACTATAATTAAATATAAGAATCTTGACTCTGTTAAGAATTGAATAAATTAAATGCAGTAAACAAATAGTATTTACTCAAAAACCCTTAACCAAATCATAATCCACAAAACTCAAAAATTAATAAAGGCAGACCTAAAAAGATAGGTATTGGTACTAGAAAAAATGAGATAAAGTATACATATTATACTTAAGTAGAATACCAGGTATCCAGTTGACACCATGACATCAACCCCATTATGTTGTTAACACAGACATAAATTGTAATCTAAATATATACTTATAATAGAAATATATATTTAGACAATATGAAATAGTACCTTATGTACAAATAGATAACAAATGGACGTATATAAAACAATTAATTAAATTTGTGAAGATATGCTTCCAGATTCAGAACCCAGCACGATAAAAAACGAGGAAATAATAGGACATCTCCTTCAAATAATGTTTTCTGAACACGTTATAGAAGACCATCCAACAAGATCACAAATTCTTTTGCTATTCTACCTTTTAGGAAAGCAAGAAGTTACGACTTTTTCTCAAATCGTGAGTTCTGGGAAAGGAACCTGGATCACCCCAACGAATAAATTGACGCATAAATAGTCTCAACTTATTAATTGATATGTCAGAAAGGTTTTCTGGGTGTACACAAAATTTTTAAAAAATTTTGTATTGCAAGTCTAAATAAAAAAGGTTACTTCTCCAACTTATGCACCGGACATAAAGGATGACGACCTCCTTAATCATCCTTAAGTCTAGTGATAAAAATCAGTTCACGTCTAGAATTAGGACGTTCATTCTTGGCCAAAACATTTTGGATCAGGAAACAGTCTGACCCTCTCTGAAGAAAAATCAAGAAATTCATATGAGCTCAGTAGTAAATGAGATAGAAACAATGTAATATATAAACTATCTTAACACAAGGGTTCTCTTGGAACCTGAAGACAATGCAAAGTTTAAAAACCTTATCTGAAGACAAAGAAACTTTGTACAAGGAATCATGGGTTTGATGTTAAAAAAGAGCTTTCATAAATTCTGGAAATGGATGATCCGATACATCAATGTTGAAAGCAAGCTTAAGAGGATCAGATAATGCAGACTTATAAGTTGAAATTGTTGGTGGAGATAAATGTCTGTCATTAAAAAGATTTCTCAGGAATGCTAAAAAAGTTTCCACTGAAATCTTACTAATATTATTAGATATAATAAAATGACAAAAAGAGTTCCACACAGTCTGATATGTCTATTGGTAGAAGTTCTTAAGGATGTAAATAAAAATTCTTGCTGAATCACTAGAGTATAACATGTTATGAATCTTAATCATAAACTCCAGCAAGCTATTTGGAGGAGAATCTTTGAGGTACAAAAGCAACGATTCCTCCCAACTAGTTGCGAGAGTACTGGATTCAGGATTATGAGTCTTTCTTTTTGCCCTTGCTGGCAATAGAGGGAACCATGGCTGGGCAGTCCACAATGGGGCTATCAGCTTTGCTTTTCCTCTGAAGTTTTCCAAATAACTGAGCACTCTGAGGATCATCTTTGTTGGAAGAAACAGGCAAATTACTTATGGCAACACCTGTTCCAGTCCCATGTGAGGTGTCGATCTCCACTGCTAGGAGGTCGATCACTGGAGAAACAAAGTGAGGTAACTGGGAATTCTCTCTCGTGCAAAAAGATCTAATTGGGGCATTCTCCACTGCCACATGAAACGCTGTCATTGATTAGTTTCTCTCTGAAGAAACCTCAGAATAGAGTGTCCACCACTTACTAAAGAGGCTTTGATTTCCCGGACCCCTTCCTGTTCAGACAGGCCACTGTTGCGCCTGTCTGAGTGTAATCTGAAGTGGATCCCTGGCTGGAGATTCAGCTTCTTGATGGCAATATACACGTCGGGTATCTCTAAAATATTTATATGGCAAGTTGAGAGAGGATGAGACCATGCACCCTGAAAACATCTGCCCTGCAGATGTGTGAATCCCCTAGCCTGTCTGGGAGATTATCTGTGTACACATCCAGACTGGGTGGAGGTGGACAGAAAGGAATCACTGCCGAAAAAATCTCTGGATGCATCCATCTTTCTAAAGCCTTCTTGATGAAAGGAGGGAATGGACATAACTGATTCCTTTGCTTTCTGTTGGTCTTCGTAATTAAAAAGTGATTCGGGCCCTTTAAAATGGCTTTGCCCACAGGGTCGACTATTGGTGCAAATTGGAGCCTCCCCAACATCTGCTCCACCCTTGCGACAAGACACTGATGTTTGCTTCAAAAATAACGAAAGGGTCCGAGATAGAGACATGACCTTGTCTCTCAGCAGATACAGGGTACCAGAAGTGGTGTCCCAACCACCCCAGCCACTGAAAGTCTGTTCCGCCGGAGTTAATCTTGATTCTTCATGTCGATAAGAAAAAACCCCAACCTCAGGACAGGGTCTGTAAAACAATCCTTGTTGCCTTTAAAAACAACTCACTCCCGAATTCGCCCATATCAAGCCCAGTCCGTCCCCCAGGTATATCAATACCTGGATACCTTTCTGCCTGAGTTCCCTCAGGGAATCGGACAGCAGGAATCTTCGTGAATACTCTTGGAGCGATGTTGAGCTTTGAAACGAAACTTCTTCCCTTCTAGACTGAATCCGAGGAACTTCCTGTAATATGGGTGTATCGGAAATTCAGAATATGCCTATAGACGTCTTTCAAGTCGATGGAGGTGGCAAAAGCTCCTACTGGCAACAACGATCTTACGTCTTGCAAAGTTGTCATTCTGAAGGTCGGACATTGTAATGATTGTTTGAGGGTAGACAGGTCACGATGAGTCCGTCTTTTGTTGTATCTTTCTCGGGACTGAAAATAAGGCCCTGAAAGAGGAGGGAGGTCGTCTCCTCTATTGCCCGATTTTCATCCATGGTATGAAACAAAATTCTTTGAGTTGTGGATTGAAGCCTGAAAGAATGAACGGAAGTGTGATGGAGAACTGCACCACTCCCACCTCAGCCCCTTTATGATTGCAAGACCCTGAATCTCTTGTACAGACGGCCAACGAAGAATTGGCGTAGTTTCTTAATTCATTGTTCGTTATGGAAATATTGCCATATGCAGGTGCCAGATTATTTACTTAACAATAAATAAAATATCCTTTCAAAGGTGCTATACTTGAAATAAATTACATTAGAATTGAGTAGACTTATTCAACGTATTAAAGATAATCATTTTGCAAAGTGAGGAAAATATATACCGATGGGTCCACGATTTCTAATTTTATCTCAACTCTAGCTTCGTGATGACAGTAATTACCAAGATTTTGAAGAATTGGCTTTTGCTACCGCTTCCGAGTCTTGGACTCAACGTATCGTTACTGCACTGGGGTGTTGTCATTTCGTCTCCTACAGCCGATAAATAATACATCAAGGCGTTAACATTCTTTGAAAACGATGTTTAATTAAACTAATTTTGTCCTTTGATCAATAAAATAATTTGCATGACAAACATTTAGTGGCCTTAATTGGACTTCTGATTTTCCCACCAAGATTAGCCTAGGTCTTATTTTCAGCATTATACTCTCTCGGGAGGATACGTTAAATATTAATGAATATTTAAATCGACTATATAATATTATATATCATATATATATATATAATATATATATATATATATATATTATTATATTAATCTGCTTTATTTGAATTATTCCCGTTTTTCTTCTTATCCTTTTCATAATTGCTTAACATAATTAACTCAGACCTAGCTATTCAAGTCAAAAAGCAATCGTAAAAAAAATCAACGTATATAATTCCGTCTTATTTTTATCGAATTCCTTGCATATCATCCTGTTTCATTTGGACACGTTGGAAAGCTGTGGGAGTCAAAACTGACGAGCGCTTACTTTCACTTAACCTTTCTAAGGTTGATCTATCTGTAGCTATTCATTTTTCTTCTAAATAGAAATTAATTGTCGGCACGGAGAATTTTTTAAATTTACCGTTATTTTTTTTCCACTTTGTGATGCTTTCGCACGATGGAGTCGTAGCGAGAAGTCGGATCAAGTCGCCTGAGATGTAGAAGGGAAGAACGAGGGTGGAGTTTTATAGGAGTGATGGAAGGATTAGGCCGATGTTATAAAGTATTTCTCCAATAAAATGTATTCTTCAGGTTTTGAAGAAAAAAATGCATGCATCGTTGAAACAAAACTGTTTACCACCCTATCCGTGGTATTCACCGGCCACCGATAAAAACAAAACAAAAAGAGTAAGCCTAAGCCTAACGAATCTCTCATCCATCAAAGATAAGTTTGCTTATTCATTAGACTTATTCATTAGACAACTATCAAAGATTTCGAGTGTAGATTTAAAAATCTCTTCCTCTCCATCTAAAGTATTCATCAGACACAGTCATAAGCGCAGAGCTAGTTATGATTCCTGGTTCAGCAATGTGTCGTGACGAGGCATTAGAATTCAAAGTTCACAAGTGAATGTTGCTCAGCAACATTTTACACTACTATATTGTCTTGCTCTCTTGTGGTGCTCCGAGGTGTTCCACCTCTAAGCCCATAATCTAAATTTTGCCGTTCTTTAAATAATTTTATTCATCTATGGTATGATTCTCTCTGGTTTTATTAAGCTTTCTTGATCATACTCTCCAACAGTAACTTGCACCGAATGCAGTGCAATAATTCTCTCGCTCATCGAGGGGATGTTTCTTAGACGATAACGACACATGACATTAGATTCCGTGCACATGAAATCAAAAGCAATAGAGTGAGGTCGCCTGGTTCACAATGTTACGATATCGTCTTTTTTTCTTTTTTGTTTTTAAATTTGATAGCGTTTTATGAGATTCCAATGTTTTCTGTAAAATTTAACAAATGAAATAGTTCAACTACCTTCAACTTAATATCGAAATGATAATTTAAGGACTATGTTTGTGTGATACTACTAGTGATAGGTGTCTCCTATCTATTTGGTAATGTATATCTATGGTTGTGATATGACGTTTTTTATCACTTCGTTTCGTTCACGTCAATTTTGCTATATGGAAAAATAGTTTTACAACAACAAATAACATAATGTTCTAAAGATATCAGTGACTGTTTTAACGTCATTACACATGATTTCTTCCATCTTTGAAAAAAAAGAAAAATAGATAAATAAGGCATGAATCGTGCGTCAGGCAGGTGAACGAAAAATTATGAAACTCTGCCACGAGTTTTTTGGCCGACAGTACAATATTGATGAAAGTATTGGAGTCTCCTGCCACCCTCAAATTCTAAAAAGATTTACCCCTCCCCTGGAAGACTGGTTACATCTAGGGGTGCCTGGAGACATCATACCTCTGACCGAGGTACATTTTCCACGGACCTCTTGAGGTACCTCGGGGACATCTGTTAGAAGATGAAGAAGTGTACTGATTCTGGTAATTCCTTCTGAAGTTACCAAGGTTTTGTGAGAAGGGCGCTTCATAGCAGGATTCCTAAAACCAAGCATGGTCAGCATTGACTTGGCCTGATGAACAGCTTGGGTGACTACTCCTTCCCAGGCGTCCTCATGAGAGAGGTTCTTTGAAAGCGGATCTGGACTGAGGAACTTTAAAACCAGAGTATTTTTCATAAAACAGCCCGGAAGTGCGAGCTTCCTCAATTCATATTTCTTTCTAGCGAAGAGGTTGTAGGCTGTCTACCATGGCTGTAAGGGCATCTTCAACAAAGCATAGAGCTGAAAGAGTTAGGATCCTCTTTAGGGTCTGTTCTGGTTGGTACTTCCATTAATTCCTCGTTGGACGAGTGATTCTCGGCTCTTGCCAACGCTAAATAAGAAATTTATTTCTGGTAATAGAAATTAATTTCAAGATATAATGTGGTTCGGATCCAACAATAAGTTATAGGTCCCGTTGCTAGGTGACCAACTGGTTCCTAGCCATGTAAAAATATCTCATATCCTTCGGGACCAGTCCTAGGGGAACTGTTAATCAGCGCAGTATTCTGGTAAAAAACTAGGATATACTAACTTTAGTACTTCCCGCTGCGATGGTCATGTTCAATGAGCTGAGGAAG
>NC_087205.1:21411599-21458045 GCF_015104395.2 Macrobrachium nipponense | reverse complement strand
GAAGTATATAAAACGTGATGCTATGTATAAATAAAGGTTTTTTGCCACGAAGGAAAAAATGAAAAAGCGAGATAGCCAGTACTTTCGGTCCTGTTCGGACCTTTCCTTACTGAAGGCAAACTGTTTGCCTTCAGTAAAGGGTCCGAACAGGACCGAAAGTACTCGGCTATCTCGCTTTTTCATTTTTTCCTTCATGGCAAAAAACCTTTATATATATATATATATATATATATATATATATATATATATAGATATATATATATATATATATATATATATATATATATATATATATAACATTAAAACCAGGGCTTCAATGAAGAGCATCATTATCTGCGACTAGTTTCGGAGATTTACTTTCCTCCGTCATCGGGCAATCTATAATGGAATATTAGTTACACTAAAATCAATGACGTAACATAAGTTACAAAACAAAATAAAATAAAATTACATAATTACTATAAGTTATATTAAAATTGACAAAGCAAAATAAAATAATATAAAATTACACAATTACAAGACATAACCTTAACTCGCAGCAAAATCTTAAAATATAGAGAAATACACAATGTTTGTTGTCAAAAAGAGCGGAAAAAAAGTCTAAAAACACAGCAATTCAACAGACCTTTCATTATGACAAAGAGAGGGTTTATCTCTTAGGGTATATAGAGACTTCACCACTCCGAGCTCCATTTCGTTGGTTCTGCAAGTAAGGACTGAAAAGGAATCTACATTGATAGGATGGTCATATTCTTCAGAGTGTTGACGAATAGCACTAAATGGTGGTTTGCTTAATGGCCTATTTGTCATAACAGATCTTACGAGATGTTCGAAGATGCGAACCCTGAACTGCCGTTTAGATTTTCCAATGTACATTGCAATACAGCAATGACACTTGCATTTGTACACAATAGCTGACTGCAGCTCAGTTGTTATCACATCCTTGAACCTGAAGAATTTTTGTAATGTAGATTTTGGCTTAAATACCACTCGAATGTTTATTTGCGGGTAGAATTCATGCAAAAGTCTGGTTAATCTTTTCTTAACATTAAAGAACCTATTTTCAAGAAACGCGATAGAAAAATACATAACTGCTCTGTTGACAGTGACAGTTGTAGGTTTTGGAAGTAATAATTCTTGAAGCTCCTTTCCTAAATACGTGTTCGTAAAACTTTTGCTAAAGCCATTGAAAAATAAGCACTGCTTTAGAAATTAAACTCTAGGTCCATATTAACACAATTTGAACATATATTGAAAGCTCTCGGTGTTAAGGGCGTAATCAAATTTCTCTTGAACTGAATAGGAATAAATGAGGACATTTTAGTGGTCAAACCCGTGAAAGTCAGTTTCCTATAAACAGATGTGATAAGCCCGTTTTCACTGTGGCTGATTAGTATATCAAGAAAGGCCAGCTTTCCTTCTGCCTCGGTTTCTGAAGTGAATTCGATATTGCTGTGTTTTGAGTTCAAGTATTCTAAAAACAGGGAAATGTGGTTATTAGATTTAGAGATTAAGAATGTGTCATCGACATATCGCCTGTAGATTAGAGGTTTGAAATCTTCGGGACATTCATTCAACCATTCTTCCTAATGAGCGAGGAAAGCATTGGCTAGTGTTGGTCCTAATGGGTTACCCATTGCTACGCCGTCTACCTGCTTATATACCTCCTTGTTAAACATAAAGAAACAACTGATGAAACTGTTGTTTAGAAAACTTTTCAATTTTATCGGCATCTTTAAACAAATCGTTAATGCATTTGTCAATTGTTTCCTTCAAGGGTATGTTAGTGAATAAAGATTTAATGTCAAAACTGCGCATTACACATTGCGCATAATTCACTTCACAAATTTCTTTTACAAAAGTAAACGAGTCCTTTACACTGTACTGGTTGGAGATGATCGGTGTTAGAATGGGCACCAGAAATTTTGCTAACTTGTAGTGTACCAATGGCAGACATTATTGGTCTTACAGGGCACTCTTCTTTATGGACCATAGGTAAACCGTATAAAATACCGGGTTTTGAGCCTGACGTGAAAAGCCTAGAATACAGTGAATCATCAACAATACCTTCAGCTTTCAAATTTCTTAAAAACCTGTTTATCTTCTCTTCCTTGTTAAGAATAGTTAAAAGAATATTATCTTTAACAGATTGGAATTTGGTATGATCACTCAATACATTAAGCATTTTAGAAATATAATAATCCTTGTTCATTAAAACTACCCCATTACCTTTATCTGGCCTCAAAACTACCACAGATCTATCGTTAGCCAAATTCTTCAAAACTTCGTGTTCTTCCTTAGAAATATTATGTACAAAAGAAATTCTATCCCTATCATAAAAAGAAGAAAATGCTAGATGCTTCAGTCAGCACCTGGAAAACTCAAAACCCCTATTATCCCTATCATAAAAGAAATGGGTGAGTATGCCTTTGAAAAACATTTCAAATGTGCAAAAATGCCCAATAAAATCAGGTTTATAGAAAGACCATTGACCAACTTTGTACATTTGAAATGCTGGTATTTGAATACCAGCACCCACATACCACCTTGCAAAACAACTAAATTCTATTCTCACCCCCTACATCCCCAGCACACATAGTTTGAAGTCGTCTGCGGAGTTCCTGCAAGCCTTAAGATCTGCGCCCCCCTGGAGGCAGTATTGCATCGATGGATGTAGAGTCGCTGTTTACCAACGTACCTGTAGATGAAACCATCGAAATGATCCTTGAACGTGTCTACAGGGACCCATCCACCGACCCACTGAATATCCCCGAGCACGCCCTTCGCTCTCTACTGGAAATATGCACCAAGAAGGCTCCCTTCATTAACCACCATGACCATATGTACTTACAAATCGATGGTGTAGCGATGGGATCCCCCCTCGAGGTCTTGTTTGCGAACTTTTATATGGGCATAGTGGAGGAGCGTGTCTTTAGGAGCATTAGGAAGCAATCTATATACGCAAGATATATAGATGACACCTTCATCCAAGCAGGAACGATGGAGGAGATCGAGGAAATACGTCAATCCTTCCATACCCATAGCCGTTTACGATTTACCATTGAACATAGCCGTGATGGCCGTCTTCCCTTCCTGGACGTCCTGGTTGAACAGAAGGAGGTGCGTTCGCTACGAGGGTCTACACAAAGCCCACGAACCTGGGAATGGGTCTGAACGGCAAGAGTGAATGCTCTGAACGCTATAAAGACACCATCAGCAGCGCCCACGTCAAGAGAGCTCTTTCCCATTGTTCAACATGGGCAGGCACCCATAAGGAGATGGAACGTGCAGCCCAGGTCATAGTAAACAACGGACACACCAACTGCAGCATCCAGAACGTTTTTAGGAAGAGCATGGAGAAATGGTACCTACAGGAACCCCGCCCAGACCCCCAGCAGAAAATACATTTTTTCTACAAGGAAACCTTCCATCGGCGATATAAAGAAGACGAGCGAGCCCTATGGGAAATAATCAAGAATCACGTTTCCACGACAGACAACAAAAAACAGATCAACTTGATCATATTTTATAGAAGTAAGAAAACATGCAGCCTTATCATGAAGAATAAATCCCGCACCGTCGCAGGATCCCTTGAAGAGGACGAACGTCATCTACAGATACACGTGCCTAATCCGAGGATGCCTCGGAACTTACTTCAGGATGACGTCAATGCGCCTCTCCAAGAGGATCTCATGTCACGCGCAGGAAGGAACAATATTTAATCATGCAAGGACTGCACATAATAAAAGAATCCGCCGCTGCGACATCGTCGGTAACTTCGAGGTTATCGACCAAGCACCGGATCTACGTCGTTTGCGAATCTTATAAACGCTGCACATCGGGAGGGAGAAGCCCAGTTTGAACGTCACACAGGAGACCTTCCTCCTCCCCACCGCCGTCAGGAGAGCAGCAGACAACGCCCCACAACGACCATCACACCAGAGGGATCCTGAGGATAATAGAAGCGTTAGCTCTCATCCTGAAGACGTCCCTAGTAACCCTAAGGGTGATCGAAGCTCAAGCTCTCGCCCTGAGGACGACCTGGTAGCACGCCCTTCGAGGGGACCTCCACCATCACCAATAAGGATGAGTCTCCGCCCACAAAGAGGACAGCCAACCAACAACCGGCCCCCTGATGACATCGCTCGTGACGTCACAGGTATTGCCCAATGAAAAGTGAGGTACCCCTCTCCTCAAACCACCCGAATGCAATAAATAGCGTGAATCCATCCGACCCTCCCCCACAAGGGTCTGGGGTCCTTGGAGGGAAGGGAGCGGGAGCCCAACACCGCTATATTCCGTCTATGTAATATTACGCGCGTGCATGTTATTTTTTGAATGAATGGAGCTTCCGAATGAATGAAAACATCCCTAGACGCCTGCAATAACCTTAACAGATAGTATTAAAAAAAATAAAAAAAAAAACTCCCTTACTAACATTAATCTTAAGTATTTATCTAATGAATAAGAAATGCAAATGCATTACACAAGTAAAGTAAAGCAACTTGTGATAGGATAAGTGATTAGGATTAAGATAATTGCACAAGTAGAGTAGACTCTCACTGCACAAACTAACTGATAATTAACATTAGCTATAATTCAACTCTTGATCATCGGGAAGAGAGCCCGATTACGCTAACAATTACTAACACAATGCACCTAAAAAACAATATACAGAACGTGGTCTGAGTCCCCCCTCTCGCCCCACCTACAGGGAGGGAGGGAGGGAGGACGATCCAATTGGAGCCTAAAATCATGAAAGAAAAGTCCACCCGGCAGCAGCAAAACACAGTAATTCAATATAAACACAGTAAAATAATTAAGATGCTACAGAACTCGAACCACAATACAATGATACAACAATCACTACATGAATAACCGAAGACAAATTGGTCTGTCCAATTCTTTTATCCTTCTCCGCATACCTTCCTTTAGGCCCACTTAATTCCTTCAAAAACCTAATCTTCCTTCCGAGGGACCCCTCCGGGGGTTAATTCGGTTTGCAACCGATCTTTCAATTCTACCCTATCCCCCCCATCGTATCGTACACAGTGAGACCATTGCACTCAGCGATCCCGTCCCGAAGATGGGCAAACGAGGTGGCCGAAACATGTAGACGCCTATAGAAAAACCAGAAAAGAAGAAAAACGAGGAATACTGGATAGACCCCTGACGACTACGGCCTCTTCCCGACCTACGAGACACACCTGTATACCTGTTGACGACCCCAGCCTGTCCCTGATAACCAGTTGCCTTTTATAACACCAGCCCGAAATTCCGTTGACGAACTACAGCACGATGAATATTGGACAGCTGCTTTATAATACCAGCGTGCCAGAAAGATAAATCATAAGGAGAATTGAAAGAATTTTATATATAACCAATTCTGCGAATTCTGCCATTATTTTTAATAAAACATGTTGGAAAGAAGGTCTGTTTCCAGCATACACAAATAATAATAATAATAATAATAATGATAATAATAATAATAATAATAATAATATCAGGAGAGGGATCTTCCAGGGAGACTCACTGTCCCCACTACTCTTCGTAGTAGCCATGATTCCCATGGCAAAAGTACTACAGAAGATGGATGCCGGGTACCAACTCAAGAAAAGAGGCAACAGAATTAACCATCTGATGTTCATGGACTACATCAAGCTGTATGGTAAGAGCATCAAGGAAATAGATACCCTAATCCAGACTGTAAGGATTGTATCTGGGGACATCAGGATGGAGTTTGGAATAGAAAAATGCGCCTTAGTCAACATACAAAAAGGCAAAGTAACGAGAATTGAAGGGATAAAGCTACCAGATGGGAGCAACATCAAACACATAGATGAGACAGGATACAAATACCTGGGAATAATGGAAGGAGGGGATATAAAACACCAAGAGATGAAGGACACGATCAGAAAAGAATATATGCAGAGACTCAAGGCGATACTCAAAGTCAAAACTCAACGCCGGAAATATGATAAAAGCCATAAACACATGGGCAGTGCCAGTAATCAGATACAGCGCAGGAATAGTGGAATGGACGAAGGCAGAACTCCTCAGCATAGATCAGAAAACCAGGAAACATATGACAATACACAAAGCACTACACCCAAGAGCAAATACGGACAGACTATACATAACACAAAAGGAAGGAGGGAGAGGACTACTAAGTATAGAGGCAATATCTGAAAACCAGTGAAGACGAGTGGCTAAAGAGTGCATGAGAAGAAGGACTAATAAAAGTAGACGAAGACCCAGAAATATACAGAGACAGGAGAATGACAGACAGAACAGAGGACTGGCACAACAAACCAATGCACGAACAATACGTGAGACAGACTAAAGAACTAGCCAGCGACGACACATGGCAATGGCTACAGAGGGGAGAGCTAAAGAAGGAAACTGAAGGAATGATAACAGCGGCACAAGATCAGGGCCTAAGGATCCAGATATGTTCAAAGTACGATAGACAGAAGTAACATCTCTCCCATATGTAGGAAGTGCAATACGAAAAATGAAACCATAAACCACATAGCAAGGGAATGCCCGGCACTTGCACAGAACCATTACAAAAAGAGGCATGATTCAGTGGAAAAAGCCCTCCACTGGAGCCTGTGCAAGAAACATCAGCTACCTTGCAGTAATAAGTGGTACGAGCACCAACCTGAGGGAGTGATAGAAAACGATCAGGCAAAGATCGTCTGGGACTATGGTATCAGAACGGATAGGGTGATACGTGCAAATAGACCAGACGTGACGTTGATTGACAAAGTCAAGAAGAAAGTATCACTCATTGATGTCGCAATACCATGGGACACCAGAGTTGAAGAGAAAGAGAGGGAAAAAAGGGATAAGTATCAAGATCTGAAAATAGAAATAAGAAGGATATGGGATATGCCAGTGGAAATCGTACCCATAATCATAGGAGCACTAGGCACGATCCCAAGATCCCTGAAAAGGAATCTAGAAAAACTAGACGCTGAAGTAGCTCCAGGCCTCATGCAGAAGAGTGTGATCCTGGAAACCGCGCACATAGTAAGAAAAGTGATGGACTCCTAAGGAGGCAGGATGCAACCCGGAACCCCACACTATAAATACCACCCAGTCGAATTGGAGGACTGTGATAGAGAAAAAAATAATAATAATAATAATAATAATAATAATGATAATAATAATAATAATAATAATAATAATTATTATTATTATTATTATTATTATTATTATTATTATTATTATTATTATTATTATTATTATTACTCAAAGCTAGATGTGAGCGTGGTGGAAACTAATTAGACTTATCGAACTTCATCGAGAGAAGAGGCGATCAAACAGAGAGAGAGAGAGAAAGAGAGCGTTCAGAACAAATTTCTCGACGGAACGGGGGAGGTGTAACATCATTAGTAAAGCAAAGTAACGGGAATCCCGTACAGCGTTGGAGGTGGGGAGGAAATCTGTTACAAGGTTGGTTACCCTCGTTACCCGTCTCCTGTTCTGTATAAAGCTCAAAGGTTACTATAGTAGATTCATATGAAGCGTGCATTTGATGTCTAGGCCAGTCCCTTACGACGCTCCTGGTTGGCTGTTGATAAGTCAATCAGTGGGCTGGAAGCCCTCAGTCTCTCGAGAGAGTTCACAGAGGCAAGATGTATATTCCACCTCTCCTGAGGGATACTTTAGGAAGTCGTATCTTTCAGGAAAGATGGAACATATATCCGGCCTATGTGAACTCTCGAGAGAGACTGAGGGTTTCCAGCCCTGTGATTGGTTTATTAACAGCCAATCAGGATCGTCCAGAGGGACTGGCCTAGACATCAGATGCACGCTTATGTGAATCGACTATACTGTGCCGTGCCTGTATGGTCGTAATTTCGTCTCAGTAAGTATTTATAACGATAATGTTATAAGATATCGTTATTTATTAAGGCTGTTGTTGAGGACAGAGCAATTATCTGCCATTTTGTTTAATAGTATATACTATAAGGCCATTTCTCAAATAATACTGATTGTGATTTGAACAATCGGACACTGTCACAGAGTAAATATTAAAAGAAAAATATTGTTTTTCATGTTTGAGTAATGGTTTGTAAAGCTTCTTTCAATCTGCGAATTAAACGACATTACTCTTTCTGAACGAATGCAATGATTCTAATTTCGTAACTTTTTTAATCATAATTATTATCATAGTAATGCATCAAGCCACGTATCAATCATGCCCGAGAGTGTATACGCTTACAGTGCCTTCAAGACTGAATGAAGTTTAAAAGCCCTAGTTGTATAGTCGGTTTGATTCCATATGTCCGCTCACCAAAGTAGGAAGCGCTTCAGTGGCGTGGTCGGTATGGTGTTGGCGTGCTGCCACCTCGGTGGCCGCAAGTTCGATTCTCGGGCATTCCATTAAGGGGTGAGAGATGTGCATTTCTGATGATAGAAGTTCACTCTCGACGTGGTTCGGAAGTCACGTAAAGCCGTTGGTCCCGTTGCTGAATAACCACTGGTTCCATGCAACGTAAAAACACCATACAAACAAACCAAAGTAGGTTTCAGACAGATGTAACATATGCATAGCAACTAATAACAGCTCTCGATTGGCTGAAATCAATATTTCCGATATTGGAGGCTTACTGTGATAAAAATGTTTCTTAAAGTAGTACATCTGAATGCTTACAAACACACAACCCTCACCCCTTCTTATTTAGATCACAAACACGCCGATTTATATCGCTAATAATACAAGCACGCAAATGAAGAGCTTGTAACAAAACAGTCTACTCAGGTCAAACGCAAACAAACGATGGACTTTAAACAAATATTTTTTTTTATCTCACTGTAGGTATACATGATAAGGCATCTGGCTATGCGGGAGCAAATGAGAGGTATTTTAATAAACTCTTGAATGTGAATTACATACTTGAGTACTGCAAGTTAATATTCGAAATAAACAATAAATATTGTTGTCTATGAGGTTGTCCAGTCCCTGGTGGTGGTGAATGGAACAACCGCTGATGTTTTGGCTGGTAGACGAGGAATTTCAATTATAACATTACAGGATTGCAATGGTAATGCGGTTTTCATTTCCAGAATACTCTGCATATTTACATAATTTTTATTAAGATTACAAATAATTATAATATCTCAGTGACTGGGCACTTTCGGGACTATTTATTTATTCGAATAATTCATCAAGCAAAAGTGTAAAATCCCATTCAGTTCCATACATACATACGGCATAAAAGGATAAACAATCCATATAATTTGTTTCATTGTTGGGCATTAGAACAACAATTAGATACAATGAATAAGGTTTACAATAAAAAAAAAAGTAATTTTGATTGAAATGGAATGAATATGGGCTTGAAAGAAGGCCACTTTAAATACCTGGCGACTCAGTAGCATAGGCCTAGCTTCATTGGTCCAGGCTTCATGTTTTAAAGGTTATTTTTCAGCATGTGACCTCGGGCGGCCATATTGAAAGGTCTAGGTCTAGCTCATAGCAATATACTGTAGAGACGAAGCACTAAGGCAACTTTCTCTCTCTCTCTCTCTCTCTCTCTCTCTCTCTCTCTCTCTTGTTTAATTATTATAAGAATTATTATGAGAAAACATGTTCGCTGTAAAATATATTTCGAAACAACTCTATTTTGAGGTCTATAGTAGTTGAAATACAGAATTTTTGCATTCTAATCCGCATAATCTCAAATGTTTATTATTATTATTATTATTCCCATTTACACAGAGAAAAATTGCCCTTCAAAAACAAGTTGGCCTAAGCACTCCAACCATTGTGGTCAAGGCCTGAGCATCTGTTCTCGGATCTAAGCAATGTCAAGCATAAAAGGTTCCTGTAAATCACATGACTTTTTTTGCATACAGTCACTAAACATAACTAAACAGTCATGTCATTAAACACTCACAATCACTATTCACTTACACTCATTAAACACTCACACTTACTATAGACTAACATTTACTATACTCTCAAACTCACACTTAATAACACTAAACACACTGAATACTCAACACTAACTATAGAATAAACACTCACTCATGAAACACTTGAAATTCGCTAAATACTCACTATACCCTAAATACTCACTAAATATTCATTATGCACTCACTGTACACTCACTTAATCCTAAACAATCATTAAACACTAAGTACTCACTAAATATTCACTTAGTACTTACTAGACACTAAATAAACTATGATATCACTGTACACTAAACACTCACTAAACGCTAAACACTCATAAAACACTAAATACACGCTAAACCTTATATGCTCATTAAACCTCTAAACACTCATTAAACACAAACAGTCACTGAACATTCACTAATCAGTTATTAAACACTTAAACACTAAACATTTACTAAAAACTAACATTCACAAGCATAAACTAAACTTTAAACACTTATTAAATATTAATTGTATGTTCACACACTAAGCATTCACTAAACATTAACATTCTCTTAACCCAAAACCCTCTCTAAACACTTACACACTAATCGTTTACCAAACCTTAACCATTCACTAAATACTTACATATTTAGTGAATGTTCATTGTGTAAGTGTTCAGTGAGTGTTTATTGAATGTTTAGTGTGTAAATGTTTAGTGAGTGTTTAAGTTTAGTGTATAAGTGTTTAGTGAGTGTTTAAGTTTAGTGAGTGTTAAGGTTTAGGGAATGTTAGTGTTTAGTGGATGTTCAGTGTAGCCTATAGTTTTCAGTGAATGTTTAGTGAGTGTTTAGGGTTTAGAGAATGTTTAGTGTGTAAGTGTTTAGCGATTGTTTAGGGTTTAGTGAATGTTTAAAGCGAGTACTTAATGATTGTTTAGTTTATAGTGGGTGCTTGGTGTTTCGAGTGTTTAGTGTTAATGCATGTTTATGATTAATTGGGAGTATAGTGAATGTGTGCTGAGTGTTTAGGGTAAAGTGAGCATTTAGTGAGTTTAGTGTTTTATGAGTTGTTAGTAAACGTTTAGTGTATAGTGAGTGCTTCATGAATGTTGGGTATTTAGTGAGTGTTTAGTGTTATTGAGTGTGAGTGTATAGTATATGTGAGTGTTTAGTGAGTGTCAGTGTATAGTGAGTGTTAGTGTTTAGTGAATGTACTACGTCGCTGTATGCTAAGAAAATCCTGTAATTTACAGGAACCATTTATGCTAGTCATTGCTTAGATCCAAGAGCAGATGTTTAGGCCTTGACCACAATATTAGGAGTGCTTAGGCCAACCTGTTTTGGTAAGGTAATTTTCCTTGTGAAATTGGGTCAAGTGATATATAATAATAATAATAATAATAATAATTATAATAATAATAATAATAATAATAATAACAGGAACAATGATAACAATAATAATAACAATAGTAAAGATAATAATCTTAATATCAATATCAATAGGATAATAGTAATAATGAAAAAAATAACAGTAAAAATAATGATAGTAATGAAATATAGTTCTATGAGCCGAGAGCCAATATAGTAATAGTAAGTAGTATATCATGACATCACTATTGATCCTGCAAACACTTCGAGAAGGTTGAGATCATGATAATCATTCGTTCTGCGTCGTTATTCTCCTCTTTTGAGAAAATACTTCGGTTCCCTTGGCTTCTCATCGAGGTAAATAGATTTTGCCTTTGTGTAGAAAGGAAACGTAAGATACGCGGTGCGCTTAATAAATGAAACACTCATGTGTGTGCAGATGCCACTTATTTACTTATAGCCAGATATTTTTTCTCTAATTAATTATTCTTACCAAACCAGGGCATCATAAAGGCTGAATATGGTAATCGTCATAAGATTCTGAAATGTATGTAGGTCTAAAGTAGAAATATCGTGTGGTTATGATGAGATATTGTTTTGCATAGCCTAAAAAACGAGCTTATTAAGAAAGACATTTTTCGTATGATGAAAAGGAAGCCACTTTTGCACATTATTTCTACGGCAGCATAAAGAGACATTCATCAGCAACCTTAATGACTCTCAGACTCAGCTGGACCAGAGATGCCATTACTCCACTAATTTGTGCGACTGTGTTGCCCAGATAGAAGACATTTGGTATGTATCATGCTTTAGTAAGAAAGAAGATAGTCCGAGGATTTCGTTCTCCCTCTCTCTCTCTCTTTCTCAGTTGTGTGTGTATTCTTTTTATTTCGAAACTACTATAGGTGTCACGTACCTGAGCTAACATCGAAATATCGTCTTCCATAAACACCTGGAACGGCAACACTGCCAATGATGTCGATCGTTGATTGGCCAAATTCAATCTAATTCGAATGTACTGAAATTGGCTTTGAACTCATATACAGGCACTTATCAATAAAAAAAAACACTGGGTGATGCACAACAAAATCATGCGATCATAAATAGTATGTCCTTTAGAGGTACACTACAGATAAACATGAGTTACAATTGTATAAAGATAAGTACCAGTAAAAATGCTGTAACACGTATACGAACCACCAGAAAATGCGGTGGACTGCGGAAAGCTAACTTGGAAAGTTGGAACTTGGCAAGTTGGCACTTGGCGTTGGCAGTTAGATTCAGAGCTTCAGGCAATGTTGAACTGTGATCAATGTTATCCCAGTGTAGCAATCTGCATTCCCATTTAATGTAAGTTTCTTTTTCATGGCTATTATAAAGTAGAAATCACGACATAAAAGTCAAGTTTGTTTGGCCTATGGTGCACTTGGCTGCGAGGGTAATGCTTCAGTAGCTTTTCAAAATTCCGGCGGGAGAACGAATCCGAGCTGTAGTATTCTAAGGAAACCGTGTGTATGTCGATGTATAAAATGTTGCGAAACCAATCGTTTTAAAAGAAAGCTGGTGTATTATCACTCTACTTGAACTACGTGAGAAAAGACAGGCTACGGCAGGCCGTTAGCCTAATTAAGCTAAGAATTCAACTTGGTCTCATGATTATATTTTCCCCAATGACGGTAAAAGGAACAACTCATTTATAACGGTTTTATTCTTTTTAAATACGTTTCTGTCATTTCACGCATTCGAATATTGGTCTATTATTTCTTAAGTGAACAAGGCTGGTTTGAGGCAAACCCAGCATAGGCCTACTTATAAGAATGTATTCCCTCCTCTCTCGTGCGAAACAGCAAAAGCTTTTTATAATTGAATACGCATTTGTTAATGTAAATAGGGGAAATTCAAATACCTATTATCAGAGCTGCACTGACCCCCAAGTTCAGTGTTTTGCCACGGTGTGCTGATTTTACATGATACCGGTTAGCAACGATGAAGGCTAATAAGTAACAAGGAAAAAAGTTCATGATGGTCAACAATTTTCACATTATATACACACGCGCGCGCGCACATACATATTTACGTATAAATTATGAAATAGACAACAATCGCCTGTTCTATTAGGAAATACCGAATCCATTATCATTATCACTAAGATTATTTTTTTCCTCTCAAAATTTCATTATTTCTGTGATAAGAGTTTTCCCCATCATTTTGATATCTCATTTATGTTGTTATTTTGTAAATCTTCAACATTATTATTTTCATGGGGAGGGTACGTGCCCAGGTACCCCCAACCCCTAGTGGTCTTTAGCATAAAGAATGAACTAGATCTTCCCCTTTTGACGAATGGGGTAAATAGAAGAAAGCTGCGAATCCCGAATTCCGTACAAGGTTGATTTACGAAAGATGTAGCTGTATAACCCGGTATGTATACACACCCGTCACCTCCGAGGATGTTATAGTAGGTTTACATCAACCGTGCATTTGATGTCTAGGCCAGTCCCTCACGACATTCCTGATTGGCTGTTGATAAGCCAGTCACAGGGCTGGGTAGGATCTATGTTCCACCTTTCCTGAGGGATACGTCTTTCTAAAGTATCCCTCAGGAGAGGTGGAACATACATCCTGCCTATGTGAACTCTCGAGAGAGACTGAGAGTTTCCAGCCCTGTGATTGGTTAATCAATAGCCAATCAGGAGCGTCGTAAGGGACTGGCCTAGACATCAAATGCACGGTTGATAGCACCTCAACGGCGTGGTTGGTATGGTATTAGCCTCCCACCTCGGTGGTCGCGGGTTCACTTCTCGGCCATTCCATTGAGGAGTGAGAGATGTGTATTTCTTGTGATAGAAGTTCACTCTCGACGTGGTTCGGAAGTCACATAAAGCCGTTGGTCCCGTTGCTGAATAACCACTGGTTCCATGCAACGTAAAAACTCCATACAAACAAACAAATGCACTGTTGGTGTGATTTACTTGCTATAGTACTAAACATGGCGGAAGCGCAATGGGAGTGGGACGCCGTGTTTAGTACAAGCCCCTTGGGGTCAAAGATATTGTTTATTAATATGATAACATAAAAATGGTTGTATATAATACTTTGATCCCCGAGGGGCTAGCACTAAACACCTCTTACCATTGAGCTTTCGCCATGTTTAGTACTGTATAACATCTTGTAGGTAGATGCATAAATTATACCGGGTTAATACCTTGATGTAGCTTAATTGACGGGAATTACTAGGCCGACTGGTTGAGATGAGATGGAACTCCTTTTTATGATCAGGACCACATTAGCCACTATGAAATACTGAAATCTCTCTCTCTCTCTCTCTCTCTCTCTCTCTCTCTCTCTGTATGGTAATAATGATTTCAACAACTCAATTCTTTACGCTTCGGAGTCGTTTTTTGTTTCCGTCTAATGTCTCACTTACCGTAAAATGCTTCCTTTAACCTCTGCAGGATCCTTACGGTTTCTTTAAGCCGCCATTAAGGAACTTTTTGCTTGGTGCCTCTGCCTCTGACCCGAAAAGGGGAAGAGGCGGAGAGAGGGACGAAAAGAGAGAAGCGAACAGAGGAAGGTTGGAAGGGGAAGAATGGGGGAAATACTAAAGAAATTGCCACTTGAGACTCTAAACATACAACTCTCTCTTTGGCTTGCAAGTGGAAAACACTGAAGAAGAGGGAGAAAGGGGGGAAGGATGAAGAGAAATTTCACAAAATTAGTGTAGATTACCACATTAGTACATGACGCGAAAAGGTTGCAACTCAAAATTCTATTCACTGAACCTTCCTTCGTAAAAACATCAATAACACCTTTCTAATCGTAATCGTGAGAGCGTCTGTGCCCTTTTTTATTCTTATTTTGCGCCAGTTTAGAGGTTTTATCTGAAGAATTAATCATATGCAAGGCACAGAGGTCACAGATCACAGTCTATTGAGTGGTGCTCCTGCCCTCCCTAGCTAGTCAACCACTGTCGTTCGGTGCTTAACTGGAGACATCCTTTAACGCCACTACCTTTTGTATGATCGCCTGTTATTTCCTTACAAAAAAGATTGATTAATAGATAATGGGGTATTTTGAGCCTCTGTAGCCACAGGAATATGAGGATTTGGCTACACGTTTTGCTTGAATAACATTTTATTAAGAGTTGCAGTAAGATGAACAGGAAGTGTTTATCTTCGAAATTGCCCTTAATAGTATGAAGTGTACTTCTAAGAGGTCTTTGGAGAGCAGCTATTCTATCGATAAATTCTTTTAATACAAAACGTAAAGTGTATGGATTTCACCACAGCATTTGAGAAGGGCTTGCCTTTTAAATTTGTGTATCAGCTATTATTACATCATTTCAATTCAGTAAGAGAGCAATTCCTATCCAGTTCAAGGTAAATGAACCTTCTTGTTGACTTACATTTGAAGGCTTAGAGTCTCTAGTCTTCCACCTGTTAAGTAGAAAGAGACGTTACTGGCTTCTGCGAATGTAGTATAAATGGATAAACAAGTAACTGAATCTTAATAAACTGTGCAAAAGGAAATGATTTTTCATAATCAATAAAAAAAATTCATTCACTCAGTTCTGCATTCGATTATTATTGTTTCCTTCGCTATTTCACTGAATTAGGGAACATATATTTTTATTATCCCTCATAATGGAAATTCAATTTTGGTTAAAATCAATAGACTCCAAGTTAACTGGTTGTGAATCCCGACATACTGGATGAAGTTACTGAGGTTTCTTCTCTCCAGCTGTTTAAAATTATGTACCCTATAGCATAAGCCACCGCATTTTACAGCTGATTACATCACGACTGTTCTTTGAAGCTGATTGTGTGGCGATGGTTCAAAAAGTTGTTTAATCTTGGTTCTTTTCATCTTCGTTAATTTTGTAATGGTTGTTTTACCAAACTAAAATACACTGCTGGTTATCAAAAGGAAACGTTACATTATCTTCTGAAATGAAATCATAATAATGGTAAAAAAAATAGGAAAATGATAATGAAGTAAGGAGTGTTCCGCAATGCTGCAATGTTGTTTTTTGCAAATGATGTTCACCTGAATACGGAGGTGACCAGTGGCGTCATTTCAGATTTTTCTTTTGGGGGCGGGGTTGTGTGTGTGTGTGGGGGGGGGGGGTGGCCAAGGTTGTAGAACTTATGGTATGGGTGGGGTAGCATGCGAAACGATCCCTATCAGTTGGGGGTAGGGACGGCGCTGTAAGTCCCCCCACAAGAAATTTTTGAAATTTGTGTGCATTTTGGAGCATTTTCAGGGCATATAAATTCACCTTGGACTGAATTTTATTATTGTTATATTATTATTATTTCCAAGGACAGGGGCTAACCAAGTCTTGGGGGCCAATAGCCTCATGAGGGAGCCAAGTTCCAGCCCCAGCCACCCCCAAGTGACGCCCTTGGAGGTGACAGGGAATGTCTTGCGTTCGAATCGGTGCACTTCAGTTACAGTTCAATGATAATTACCGTCTTGTATTGTCAAGCGTGTTCACCATTCTAAATCTAAACACAAAGACTTTCTCAGAGCACGCAGACTAGTATTTCTTATTGATTTTAAAATTTTTTACTAATCTTAATGGCCATAAAATCAATTTCATCGCAGTCGGTGAGATGACAAGCAGTGACTGCGCTCTACAAAACTAGAATATGCCTATGTTTAACTTAATGTTACAATATGATAGGCTACACGAGTCACATTGGATATAATTTGCTGGGAATTTTCTTAAGGATATCATCTCCTTTCGAAATAACAGGATCATAAAAAATTACGTAGCCCTATAATGGCCTATATCTTTATGTCGGTTTATACGCAGCTTATGACGTTTTTATTGCGGTTCTTGTTTGTGGTTTTTCTTGTTTTTGTTGCTGCGCTTGTAGTGTCTCCGAAACATTTTCTTACAGTAACCTAACACTGCAGAATAAACATAGATCTATTCATAAAAATACTGCCTACTATTGTTAATTGAAATTTAGTCATTTGTTTTAATGGAAAGTAATGGAGATTTTCTGAATATAGTCTACACTAGAATATTCTCCTAACAACAGAGATAGGGAGAAGAATGTCCCAAAATCAAATGATTCATGGGTTACTCGCAGAATGATTTGGATCATCTCATAGATAACTTTTTTCAGCTATCATTATTTTTTTCTTGCTTCGTTATGTATATTATGATGCCTTCCTACCATAGCCTTCCTTTTCATAGAGATGCTATAGCAGCCTGATATTTATTTACTCATCATAGTAATATAATTTGTTATCCCTTTTATAGATATATTTTCAATATAATTCATTAAGAGCAGTTTGATACTTTTGTGTAAGGCCGAGATAGATCTATGATTGGCCTAAGTGTGCTATCTGCTGTGTGCCCACAAGTTTTACTTTTATGATCTCTGGTATAAGTGGCGTTACAATTACTATGGCCATCCACGCATGCATGTGTATTTGCACGTGCGTGTATACGTGTACATTCCACTGTATGCATAGACATTATATATTGCGGAGTTGAAACTACTATATTAATTAAAAGCTACTCTATTTCTAAAAGATACCGGTAGAAAACTATTTGCAATAAGAAATTGACGGTTAGGCCTATGCCCTGTCATTGCCTCAAAAATACAAGAAATTGACGTTGACGGTTAGGCCTATGCCCTGTCATTGCCTCGAAATACAAGAAATTGACGGTTGATGGTTAGGCCTATGCCCTGTCATTGCCTCGAAATACAAGACATTGACGGTTAGGCCTATGCCCTGTCATTGCCTCGAAATACAAGAAATTGACGGTTAGGCCTATGCCCTGTAATGCCTAGAAATACAAGAAATTGACGGTTAGGCCTATGCCCTGTCATTGCCTCGAAATACAAGAAATTGACGGTTAGGCCTATGCCCTGTCATTGCCTCAAAAACGAATTTGATATGTAGGCCTAACCTCTCAATAACATTTAACATCCAGGATTATGATAAATTAATACCCCAATATTGGAAGTGGCTGCATAAGTCTATGCTTCATTTCAATTAATGTGGTCCATGTGGAATTGCTTATGTAGGCCAACACCAGTTTAAAAGAAAAAAAGCAAGATGGTTGTGTATTTAGGCTGAGCATGATAAAAAAAAAATAAAAAGATGCCCAGACTAAATGATCCAAGTTCTTCATAATGATGTATAACTTAATATATTTTTTCATCGGAGGTATCAGTTGCATGTCACAGCTGCGGGAACTCAAATCTGTGATTTCTTCACTCATGCACGGAGCTTAACATTAACCGAACGGAGTCAAATCCGTACTAGTGGTCATTTGGACTGTCAGTTAACTAAAGTGACGTCCTTTCCTTTTGAGAGCTAGCCAATCACTGGCGTGCAGTGGGCGGGGCTTAGTTGCAAAGGGCCATGGATTTTGCTTTAGTAGCAGCAACAATCTTCCAAGAAGTTAATGGGTTATTTTTCCGCAGAATCTATATTATCGGAAGATCTGAATTCCATCAATACCCAAGTCACTGAACACAATGATGCGAGGGAAAACTTTAATTTCATTATTTTTTTTATGAGCGTGCTATTTCTAACATTCTTGTGTCATAATATGTTTGATGCTATCGCATATTTCATTGAAAATTAAATGTCTCGAAATGTATGAAATTCCTTTCTGTCCTTACAGAAGTGAAATGAAAAGCGTGCATATCTGATGGTCTCGGCGGCAACATCAAATAGATCGTCTCCTCCAAATTGGCGATTCCAGACTCTTCCTTTTACTGGATCAAATGACATTCATCAGCGGCCACTGTTTATCTGGTGAGCGTTGAGATACCTCATCTATGATTCATATGTGTTACGAATGAACTCATGTTATTGGTAATATTTTTGTCTCTCTTAATTTCTGTTTTTGTCACATGTCCATTATTTGTTATTAATGGTAGACCTAGCAGTGGTACAATTGGTATTATAATCAGTGTTCGTATTTATTTTAATACAAACATCCGTTTTTCATAAGAGAGGTTGACTGCGTTCTAGTGCTTCGTAATTAATAAGACCTTTTCATTCTAACGCTCCATGTACTTTTCCAACGAACTACTTCCTAGGTTTCGTTAAATTTCTTCGAACACAGGGTAATTATGTGCCTTCCAGACTAACGTATTTAATCCGATTCTTTCAACGTGACCATGCATCATCAGCAACCATGGCTTGATATTTGGCAATTATACAAAACATATTATGTCCTCATCCGGTCTTTGTTTTACTCTTTTCGTCTTTCCAGCTTCCATCATTTTTCATTTACACTTCAAACCCGCAAACTAATTCCATAAAGAAGAGTTAGGTCAACAACCCATGCACATCTAGCGTTTTGTCTTTTCTCAGTATAAGGAAGCCGTTGCCTTCATAGCCTTAGCTTCCCTATGACTAGCATCTTTTGTCGATCTACTATCATCAGTGAGATTCATCATCGGTATAATTTTCTCCAGTGCATCTGACCCTTAACCTCCAAGGAACCAGTAGTAAAATAAAATAAATTCGGTTTAGAAAGTGAGAGAATTATTAATGAGTTCGACATAAAATGGGACCATTATAAAGTATTTGAACTAATCTTGGAAAGGGACAGCTAATAAGGATATGCATTTTAAATCTATCATAAAATTGAAAAACAAACTAATTTTCATTTAATATTTCTCAGTTACAAGAGCAAAGGTTGAAGGGATGATAATTACAGTTGGTAACAGCTTTAATCACTAGCTATACTTTAAGAGCGTCGATTTTGCATGTATGTCAGAGAGAAAAAAAGAGAGAGAGCGGGTGAATGAAAAGTTTCCATATCAACTGACGTCAAAGCTTAGAAGGACTTGTGCTTCGGTGTTGAGTGACAGTTTATATTTGTGTAAAGTAATGAAGTAAGTGCGAGAAATTGCTTAGCTTACCACTGACAGTTACAAGACTTAACTCATTTGATAGAAGTTTCCAAGGAAATTAAATAAAACATTCTTGATGCCATCAACGAATCGCAGACGTCTGTTGATATAGTTCATTATGTACGATACATACAGGATCGCAAAGAAAATCTGTTCAAAGTAAATCCCACATCAAAAAAAAAAAAAAAAAAAGTCCGAAGTCTCGAAAACCTTTATTCATAAATATGAGGGTGTGGCTATCAAAACGGAAATCTGTATCAGGTCCACTTTTTTTGTGGTGGAGTTTTCTATTTTCTTTTAGGTGAACTTGTCATTACAGAATATAATTATGCTAATGAATGTATCACACCTTTCCACAGTCCCTGTGGTAAAATGTGAGATATAAATCACCTGTAAGTGTGATTAAAATCATATATATATATATATATATATATATATATATATATATATATATATATATATGTATATATAATATATATATATATATGTATGTATATATATATATATATATACATATAATCCATTTTAATCACACTTACAGGTGATTTATATCTCATATTTTACCACAGGGACTGTGGAAAAGTGTGATACATTCATATGCATAGATATATATATATATATATATATATATATATATATATGATATTGTGGGTATATATATTATGTATATATATATATGTAGCTATGTATAATTATATGTATATATATATATGTATATAATATATATATATGTATATAATGTATATATGTATATATATATATATTTATATATATAATGATATATATATATATATATATTATAAATAAAGGTTTTTTGCCACGAAGGAAAAAATGAAAAAGCGAGATAGCCAAGAACAGGACCGAAAGGACTTGGCTATCTCGCTTTCTCATTTTTTCCTTCGTGGCAAAAAACCTTTATTTATACATAGCATCACGTTTTATATACTTCGTGATCAAGTTATTCATATATATAATATATATATATATATATATATATATATATATATGTGTGTGTGTGTATGTGTGTATAAGTATGTGTTTATTATTTCCCTCTCTCGGTCAGTTTGTCTTCTTTACAATCCATTCGTGTTTTTTTAATTCTAACACTGGAAATTCTCTTTTTTCTGAAAGTTTGGGAATACCGACGTCCACCATGACATTGGTGTGTTATTCAATTTGGAATTCCGATCCAAACTGTGAGAGAAAGAGGGAGTGTACGAGAGCGAGAGAGAGAGAGAGAAAGGTGCATCCGGAATCCCAGGAATGAAGAGTAAAGAAGTTAACCGCGTGGAAATGCTTTTTAAAATCGAGATTATTCTCAGAAGCATTAAATTAGTTTTAGGAGAAAAGGAAAATTAAACTTGACAAGACGAGGTAATTTGTATATTTACCGTATAGTTATCGATAATTTGGTAAAGATGAAAATAGAACTAAATAATAGTTCATTGAAGAAGGAGTTGCTTTCTAATGTATTTGTCTGATAAATTTGATAAAATCAGTAGAAAGTCAGTCGAGAAATATTAAGCAGGTTGTAAGAAGGGCTTTGTAAAATAATGATTGTTACAGGCACACTCTAATAAATGTAAAAGAATCATATGCTGTACCTGTAAAGAGGTTTTTGAGGACATAAGGATATATATATATATATATATATATATATATATAATATATATATATATATATATATATATATATATATATATATATATATATATATATTATATATATATATATATATATATATATATATATATAGAGAGAGAGAGAGAGAGAGAGAGAGAGAGAGAGAGAGAGAGAGAGAGAGAAATGTCACCACCATTACATTTCCTAGTAACTAGGCTTTAATGATTTCCAGAGCAAGTATGTCGAATTTTTTTTTCTTTTTATAGAATCATGCGAATATATCTGGAACTTTACTTTGAATCTGTTGACCTACCTCTCTCTCTCTCTCTCTCTCTCTCTCTCTCTCTCTCTCTCTCTCTCTCTCTCTGTCCTTCCTCGAAGTGAAGTCCGTTCGAAGGCTGACAGCAAGAAATAATCTGCCGCAGGTCAATTATGAAAACGACTCTGGCAGCTGATGAGACGTCTTGGATGATCACAATATTTGGATACGAAAATGTTTCGGTAGATTTCGTCCGTTTAGGAAAGGTTCGTATACCACGGAGCGAAGAATAACTCTTCGTATATTACGAATTTCGTTCATCACTGTTGATAGACTAATGGCCCACTGACGCAGTACAAGAGTCTTTATCCGATATAAACTGATGACTCGTGAAACAACATCAAAGGAAGGAATAAATTGTTTCGATTCGTTTCGCTCGACCCTCCTTGACGATGTTTCGCCGAGAAAGTCGATGACGCAAGCTGTGGATCCCCGCAAAATGACAGCACTTCACATTTCCCAGATTTCTATTTCCAGCTTGACATTAACGCAACATTAGTCAGAAAGAAGTGGGAATTTCATTAAAGCAAAATCAATGAACAGAAGAAGAAATTCGAGGTGAAGAAAACGGAAAATGGTCTTCAAAGAAAACGGTCTCTCTCTCTCTCTCTCTCTCTCTCTCTCTCTCTCTCTCTCTCTCTCGGCGGTCTGCCTACGCAAACCCGAGATTGCTCTCTTCATGTTGCTAAGGTATCTTTATTCTCCTCCCTGTCAGATAATTTCATAAAGTTCCGTTAATCCCGGCCGAGGCCGAGGTCAGTCAAAGGTCTAGCAGCCGAAACCAATTCAAAAGTCATTCAAATTTTGCGAGAGACAGACGACACCAATTCTCCGAAGAAAGTGTATTGTGTGTTATATTCCCGCATGTATCATTTCCCTTGCTCATAATTGAATATATCTTGAGAGAGAGAGAGAGAGAGAGAGAGAGAGAGAGAGAGAGAGAGAGAGAACAGAAGCCAGCGATGGCTCAACCAGGAAGCTGTAAGCCGAGTCAAAACTGGCCGAGAGAAGCAGGGGTTTTAACTGACTTAGTGTGTGAGATTATATGTATGGCTTACTTTATGGCTTGTTTTTATCTGGGGTTGGGTCAATGTGCTACCGTAACCCTCCCTCCTCCTCCAAGACTCCTCTACCTCCAGACTAAGAATACTCAACCCACAACCTAGCCCCCCCCCTTCCCTCCCTCTCCCCTTCTTTTACCCCACGGATGCCCACGTACTAATTATCAGCCTCGGTAATGATGAGGCTTAATGAGGTTTGGCGAGGTGTCCCTTATCTCTGGGGAACATAAGTAGTTCAGATAACGAGTTGTTATGGTATGTCATGAGAATCGGAGAAAGGGCCCGATAAACAGGGAGATAGCGGCAGATGGGCAGCGAGCGAACGGAGAGCCGAGAGGAAGAAGAAGAAGAAGAAGAAAAAGAAGAGGAGGAGGAGGAGGAGGAGGAAGAAGGAAAACGAGAAGAAGGCGATTCGAACTGGGTGAGAAACTGAGGCGAAATGCCCAGGTTTTCTTCTGAAGTTCTCTCGCCCACTCTCGGCTGGGCGGGCGGGCGGCGGGCTTGGCGGGCGGGGATCCGGTGAAAGTGAAACTTTGCCTTCTTCCTGAAGGTGGTGGATTATTCCAAAGGCCGATCTTGTATTCAGATAGACGTCAGTTTTTTTTTTTTTTTTTTTTCACATATATCTTGCCTGTTCCTATTGTAGGTTAGACGTCGTAGCTTTTATATTCGTGTATGTCGATCGTCGTAGTGTCTAACGTTTAGACAAGTACATTAATTATCATAGCCCTGGTGTCTTACTCGGATATGGCAGACGTCGCTTTTTTTAATAGTGCAGGTTGCGTGTCATATTGTTTATAACTTGATAATAGGCTATACGTCATAGTTTTTGCAATCGTTCGAGTTACACTTCATTGTTCTTGAAACATAAAAAGTTATTTATAAAAAAAAATGTGTGAGGTTTGAACGTTGAGTTTTAAAAGAGACTGTGAAGAATGTTGAGTACCCACGTGAACAGCGCTTTGTTTGAAGAAACTAGAGGTTTTAATAATGAGAGTGAAGCTCACGTGTGAAAAGATGTGTAACAGCAGGATTTAGATATGATTTGTGCTATATGCTCTACACTATCTAACATCAGTATACATGGAATGATGAGAGAAATAAAAAGAAACACAGACTACGGTGCTGTAATTCACAGAAAAATAGAAGTTGTAAGTTTTCTTTACATTTTCTCCTGGTGCTTTTGTTTATCTGAAGGAAAAATATTCATATTCCAAACCTTTCTATTTGGTAAAAGAAAATGAGCGCTTGAAAATCGAATTCACATATAAAATACGACTAATCAAAATTTAATTTTTATTTCAAGTATGGTCGTTTCTACAATGATAAAACCAGGAGCACAAAAAACTTACCCATAACCGTACATAGTGAGGAAATACGATTGAGTCTTGAGGAGTCAGGTAGACTCGGAATATCAATCACCCTTATAGGAACTTTATGGGAACGATAAATGCCTGCGAATGTATTGTCCATGAAATTTTTTGCAGATTAGTTTATCTTAATCAGTGTTACTGGCAACAGTAAAAGCACTCCATGAAGCCTACGATTTTAGATTAAATATACATACATACATACATACATACATACATACATACATACATACATACATACATACATACATGAACGTACATATTTATAAGCTTACGTGTATTTACCGTGCGCGAATTCTGTATTTAAAACCTAATGTCATCCTTAACCGCGAAGATTGTTCCTATCCAAATCCCCATGCTTTTAGGTTTTTTAAAAGAGCCCAAAGGACGAGAAGGACGACTCTCCTGCCCTTCCAAATCACTACTTATTGGGGGTGTAGGAGGTCATAAAAAAAAGAACGCATTACCTTACCTCGCGTGATTGAAGCTCCGTGGTTATAGATCAAGGAATTCCGAGTGAAAGAGAATAAGAAGAAGAAATAGGATTATCCGTTCGAGTAGCGCATCAGAACTCAAGGATAATTCTCTGGTAGGTTGTGCACATTTCTCAATCATCGTATAGCCCCACCCCACCGCTCCCTGCGAACCCTTCCCCTCCCCCTTTCATTTGGTATTCCCTTTGTTACATTATTCCACGTGTAATGTAGATTACGAGCAATTGTCATACATGGGCATCCTTTCGTCAGTTAATTTATTCCTCATATTTTATTCATAAATATTTTCATCACCAAGTCAGTACTCTAGCAGTATTGATTACGGATGCTTATAGATAAAAAGGTATTCTTTTGGATGTTAGTTTAAGGCGTCTTTTGTTCACTCTTTCGAGTTTTACTTGACTTACTGCGTATAAGAAAGATTCTGCGTCAGAAAATCTTTGTGTGACTTATAAGTTCTACGGAAATAAACCCTTCCATAGGTTGGTATAAGTCCAGAAAATGTAAAGGTCTGATAGTGAAGAAAATTGATCACGTCAAAGTAGTGAGAGTAAGAACTTTTAATGGAATAATATCATCATTATCATCATTATCATCTTTATGATTATTGATTACTGTTACTGAATATATTAATAAGAAGACGAAGAAATAGATGGGAAAGGAGAAAGAGAAACAGGAACGTTTAATGATAATATTAATAACAATTTGAACGCTATTGGTAATGGCGATTACGACAATAACAATGGGTATTTGCCAAGAAAATATTACCAGAGAAAATATAACAGTTGGGATTTGCAGCTGCGTTTGTCCTGGAAGTCTTCAGGAAATAACAGTCCCCATCCCTTTACGCTCAGCTACAATGTATAAGATCTTTTTTTTATAAGAAAATGCTGAGGTCACCAAGAAAGAAGTTTAGGACGGTCAACAGGCAGAATAGAGCAGGAGAGAGAGAGAGAGAGAGACGGTTTAGAAGCGAGAGAGACGAGAGAGAGAGAGGAGAGAGCGAGAGAGAGAAGAGCGAGAGATGAAGAGAGAGAGAATGGAGATAGGGAGCTTAGGGATGAGGAACCGTAGCAATGGAAGAAATTCACGTATAAATGTAATTGACAGAGAAAACCCAGTTAAAAGATTATGTAAATAGTCGGCAGTAAAAGAGGAAAAATTCGTGTCGAAGAGAGAGAGAGAGAGAGAGAGAGAGAGAGAGAGAGAGAGAGAGAGAGGCCCAATGAAAGAAGCGAAGTGGCTGAGGGGCTGAAGGTTGGGGTCTGCTCATCATCAAATTACGATCGCGTTCCAACGAGACGGATGTAGTGCGCATGTGTGTGAAATTCCTCCGTCATTCTCATCTGCGATTCCTGAACGTTTTCTACTTTCTTACGAAACCTGAGGCGAGCCACGCACTAAACAAGTACACGTACGAAGATCCAAATGGATGGAAAATGACCCGAGTCATATGCTGATGGTCAGGTGCCCCAAATGCCCACAATCATAAGGGATTGATTTTTGCTCGACGGCGGACGGCCGGCGGGCAGAGGGCGAGAGGTCAGCTCTGGGAGCTTGTAGAAACTCACAAGCTCACTGATGGTCCTGTTCCTGGCTCTCTCTCTCTCTCTCTCTCTCTCTCTCTCTCTCTCTCTCTCTCTCTTCTGTATTTCTTAAGCAGTAACAGTGCACCGAATACTTCGCGTAAAGGACGTTTAAAGGTTTTATGTTCATGATTTTATTAACGATCCTGCGACGGTCCCTATTTCTGTCAATTTTGCAATATTTTCACTATGAAAATTTAAAAACAGATCAAACCTCTCTCTCTCTCTCTCTCTCTCTCTCTCTCTCTCCTCAACACTCCCTCTGCCCTTCCCATCGCGAATTATAGACAAAACTTTCATGTATATGAATTCGTGCCATTCCTGACAAGCTTAGAATAGATTCAGTTAGTCAGAACATATTAATTTTTCCTCATGATATTTTTTCAACAGTTCGATAACACCGATCATCGGCAAAACTGGTTCACCGTGGCGCCGTCTGGACTGAGAATATTGGCCAGAAAAGCGCCAGTCATTTGTTGTCCGGTTATTAATAATAAGTATGCATACGTATTGCCAATTAATGTACGTCTGAAACGAAATATGTCTTTCGCATGTGGATTATTCTCTCTCTCTCTCTCTCTCTCTCTCTCTCTCTCTCTGTGGTCTAAACTCAATCTGGCAGCTTCCCTCCCCCCCCCCCCCCCCCCCCCCCCCCTCCCCAAACCACTCTTCCAGCAACAAAGAAAAGCTAGGAAAGAGCGGAATAAAGATGAGGTAGCCTTTATACCAAAAAATGAAGTTAGGGAATAAGGGGAAAGGAACACAAAACTAATGAAAATAGTTCCAGGTCTTTAATCAATAGGAATGTCTTAGTTCCTTCACCACTCTTCATTAAGGGACAGCGAAATCTTATCGATAATTTATTGAAGCCTGTACCTGTATTATCTCTTGTTCCAATCACCTCTGCCAGAAGCCAATGTCTTTTGCCAGCACGGGCTCTTGCGCGCAAGATCTAACGGTAAAAGACAGCTCAGGGAAGAGAGTTTATTTAATCTATCTAGAAAAAAAAAATCGCAAGTTCGTGCCTAACTGAGTACAGAGATGTTTATACGAATTCCTGTCTAGCGAACGCCTACCGGACCAGCCACAACTTTCTTCTTATTTGCGCGGGCGCATTCTTTCCTCTTGAACCGTACCAGTTTGCGCTCGAAGCTCTTTGTGATGTAGGATACCTTTTGGATGTATTCTTCAAGGCAAATTACTTGTACACTCTCCGTAAGAATTCTTGTTTTCGTATTTCCTCAGGGTTTGCAGGAAACTGATTATGGAATTCACCCTTGTAGGTGAGTAAGAATAGACACCAAACTTTTATTAGTCATTATCATAACAGTAAGGATTGAATCCCTGAAAGAATGGAACAGTAATAGCCATATATGATTATAATATATACATACATATATATATATATATATATATATATATATATATATATAGATATGTATATATATATATGTAGTATATTATATATAGTGGATATATATATATATACTATATATATATATATATATATATATATGATATATATATATATTATACATATATATACATATATATATATTTCTATAAAGGAATCCGTGTTTATCCTACAGTATATATCGTATTAGATATCTGATTAAAAGTCATATATAATTCACAACCAGTTAAAGGAAATTAGCATGACTTACCATGAAGTTCATGGTGATTGACTGTAACCATGGTCGTATTCTCATCTTTGGTAGCATTGTCATGATCCTTTTTCTCTTATCTTTCCACCCCACCCACCTTTTTTTAACAAAAGTGTCTTCAACTTTATTCTCCCTCTTTCCCATTGCCTTCGCTTTCCAGCAATCATCTATCTTTTGTAATTTTTGTATAAACAGGTTGCCAACTCTACTCATGAGATTATAATTATAGAGATTGTCCATCTCTCTGATCTGCTGTATGAGGCTTGCATATCCTGAAAAGTGTGAACAAGAAATGGGAACAAAATACAAAGAAGAGGAGAGAAGAGAAAGCCGAGTAGAGATGACGTTAAAACCTCAGTATCGAATTCAGATTAATATGACAAAATCGTTAGAGCGCCAATTGCCTGGAGATATCTCGCCTCATTTTCAATGTATTATACTCGAAGCTGATGTTTTATTGTATGTGGTAGAAACTGTCAATTTTTCCAGAGTCTTATTATCCAGATTACCGTTATATTCAATTCGGCTTGATTCGTTGAGATTTGGCAATTAATAAATAAAAGAGGGTAATCATTATTTCGACATGCTTTCACCAATTTCCCTTAATTAAAAAAACAAAAACAAGAAAGAAAGAATTTACAGGATTTTGCAAAAAAAAAGAAAAAAAAAAACTTCAGAAATCGATAGCCTTATGTACAAAATTTTCCACTCAGTAAACAATGACCCTATTTCTTTAGAAAATACAAATAAACGTACTAATGACCGTAGCATTCCACTCTTCCATTACCACTTTACCATGATCATTTTAATAAGTATGATAATCTATGATATAATCATATTAATATATAGATATACACACATATATGTATATATATACATGTAATATAATATATTATCTTAATATATATATAAATGTATATAATAATATATATATATAAATATATAATGTATATATATATGTATATATATATCTATATAATATATTATATATATATGTGTGTGTGTATGTATGTATGTATGTAGGTATTATGATGTATGTAGTATGTATGTATTTATACTATTACAAGATTCGTTTTGTCCAGAGAGAGGTAGAGAGAGAAATTCAGCACAAACATCGTTGTTGCCAACACCCAAAACTGTTATTGAGGGCGATCGGTGACCGTCATAGAGTGGTTGCCACTTCGTAAGACGTTTGTGGATGACTGATGAGAAGAGTTCTGAGTTCTGACCTTTTTTTAACTACGTAATGATATGTCTTTGGTCGTAGGAACCCAAATGGCTTTCTTATCGTGGCTCGTAATATTTCTACTCTTTATATGACAAGGGAAAGAGAGAGAGAGAGAGAGCATTTAAGTTTACATTCCAAGAAAATTGTCAGTTATCAAAAGACATTTATGACAGAGAGAGAAAGCGCGCGCAGGTTTAACCTTATGTTCCATGACAATTGTCAGTAATCAATAGACATTTGTGTGTGTGTGTGTGTGAGAGAGAGAGAGAGAGAGAGAGAGAGAGAGAGAGAGAGAGAGAGATAACATTAAGCTTACTTTTCAAGAAAATTGTTAGATATCTAAAGATAGTTGAGAGAGAGAGAGAGAGAGAGAGAGAGAGAGAGAGAGAGAGAGAGAGAGTAGGAGGGATGAGCGCGAGAGTAGGAGAAGAGGCATTTAAGTATGTAATCCATGGAAATTATTAGTAATCAAAAGACATTTGTGCGTGTGTGAGAGAGAGAGGGCATTTAAGCTTGCTTTTCAAGAAAATGATTAGTAACCAAAAGACAGTAAAGCTAACATACCAAGACAAGCGTTAGTAATCAAAAGACATGGAGAAGAGGAAGAGAATATAAATGCTGACGTTCCACGAAAATTCTTGTAATCAAAACACATTTATAAGAGAGAGTGAAAGTGTTTAAAATTACATTCCACGAAAAATGCTAGTGATTAAAATACATTTAAATGAGAGAGAGAGAGAGCTTTTAAGCATACATTTTAAGATAATTAAGATATTTCTAAGCGAGGAGATCATTCAAACTTCCGTCTAAAGAAAAATTTTATTAATCAAGAGATGGATAAGAGAGACAGCATTTAAGCTTACATTCACAAATTGCTATTCACCAAAAGACAGTTATCAAAGGAAGAGAGAGAGTGAGAACTTAAGCTTACATTCCAAGGAAATTGCTAGTAATCAAAATGCATTTATGAGAGAAAATATTCTTAGTAACCAAGCAGGAGGCTATTTACATATATACAAGAACTTTCGATTTTCCTGAGCATTGTTACGTTGTTGAAAATAAGGAATATAGCTGTTTTAGTAAGGAATGTCTATTAATGTATCATAATCTGAATGTTTTCATTTAGTTGTTGCTATCCTTAAGCTTTAACAAAGGAACCCAGAGCATAGTTTTATATATATATATATATATATATATATATATATATATATATATATATATATATATATATATATATATATATATATACATATGTATATATATATATATATATAATATATATATATATACATATGGGTGTGTGTGTGTGTAATGAGTGTGTACGAACGCGTGCATGTGTGTTTGTATACTGGCAAGCCGTAGAATGGACAGATTATGTATATTATATTTACTTACGTTTAAGTTCAGAGACATTTAAGGATACACGCGTGTAAAAACATGGTGATTTCAATGCCTACAAATAATTATCTCCGAGAGATGGATCTTTCATTTCGAAAGACGATTACTACGCACTTCAAATAAAAACAGTCATGAAATACTTATATCCTAAATACAAAATCATTCTTTTCTCTTTGCTCCTGGTGTAACTAGACAGGCTCATGAAAATTTAAAAATAAAATCACGCATTATTCCTTTTCTAGTTTAATCTTGTCGAATAAAGGGATACGAGGAAAATTGAAATGGCATTGTTGATTAATTAACTTTTAATAATCTACACTTTTTCTAATTATGTCAGTGACGGAATTCTGAAAACGTAACGAATCACTCTATTCTTTGTGGTTTAATCTTTTACGGTAAAGGGTAATCACAAAAGGTGAAAAGCGATCCCATCGGATATCACTATTGAGTCTTTTAGTTAAACAGACCAAATTATATTCCACATTATAATTTTCTGATTTATCGTTTTCTAATAAAGAAAAAAAAGGCACACACGATAAAAACAGAACAAAATTCAGACCGACCTCTAAGAACCACGTCAAAAATGCGAATAGTTCATCATCCTCCCACCCCTCATTATCAAGTTAGGATTCCTCTATAATCGGAACCCTCTGCTTTGCCCTAAGGACTACCATCATCCTAAAGATGCTGGTGGACTTTTAAACGCTGCGATGGACACCGGATAATCCTGGCAATGTCGTCGCAGGAGATAAGAGATATTGTTTATGAGTCGTGGAATTCTTGCTAAATAGATCCGCTAGGAAATGGCTAAAGGTTGGGTACTTCAGTTTTGGATGCATTTATATAGGCGCGGTAGTGTTCTTAGTGAGTTATATAACGTTACCTGAGGACATATATTTGTCTATGTCTTTATATATACTTATATATATGTGTGTGCGTATAACTGAATCACGAAAAGTGTATATATATATATATATATATATATATATATATATATATATATATATATATATATATATATATATATATATATATATATATATATATATATATATATATATATATTTCTATTCATACCCACGTGACTTGTCTATACTCACCAATATACAACCACAAATATCACTTCATGTGGAATTCTCTGCACCTTGGGAATAACTTAGAGTCGAAAGGAATTAGAAACTAATAAGTACAGGGTCCTTGGACGATTTGAATAGTTCCCTTTGGATGGATTTATTTTTGAAAAGGTTGAAAGTTAACTCGATTTCAATCTTTATGAAGTTAATTTCAAAAGTCTGCGTTGATTTATTATATAAAATATATATATATATAAATGAATATATAGTATATATATTATATATATATATATATATATATATATATATATATATATATAGTTATATGATATATAGGTCCTGATTTTTCCGCCCGTTTATTCATTACATATATCGAGCTACAATTGTCCTTTAAAATATCTATTCGCTCTACCATGGAATTTAATATATTTTCATTATATGCTTAACCGAAGGGGAATTTTTTTCCTCGATAATAGACTTGCCTGGATCGGGGCGCGATCCCGGGATCCTTTTCAAATCCAGGAACGTCAGTGGAAGCTTTTACCTACTACACTACCGCGAAGAGCCTCTCGCGTAGTGTAGTAGGTAAAAGCTTCACTGACGTTCCCTGGATTTGAAAGATCCCGGGATCGCGCCCCGATCCAGGCAAGTCTATTATCGAGAAAAAATTCCCCCTTCATTAAGCATTTGAAAAATATATTAATTCGGAGGTAGAGTGAATAGATATAAATATATATATATATTTATATATATAATATATATATATATATATAATATATATATATCATATCTATATATATATAGTCCCTATATGTATATATATAAACTACTATATATATATCGTATCTACCTAATAGTAATATATATATATATATGGTTATATATCATATATATATACGTATATATATATATTATATATACAAAATATATATATATATATATATATATGTACCCCTAAATATATATATATATTATTATCTATATACTATATGTATACTAATTATAATATAGATATATATATATAATATATACTATATATCTATTATATATATATATCTAAAAATATATTATATATCATATATACTATATATATATATATCTTATATATATATATATATCATATATATATGTATATATCACATTTATATTTATACGTATATTTAACTACTGAAACTCCTTTTGGCCAACGGCCGATTCTGCCGGACGCAGCCCGGTGAACTCGAAAAGGATCGCCCGAATTGCTGAGATGACGGTCTCACAGACACGGAGGCAACCTTTTTCTCAGAAGGTCGTGGACAGGTATAAAGGAGAGATTCCTCGCCATCGCAGGCCACTGAGACTCGACCTCCTTCAGGTAGACAGATATAGCCAGCCCCTCCCTCGGTGGCCCAGAGGTAAGCGGGCCAAAAATCTCCAGACCTCTTCGGAATCCCTATAATTTAGGCCCTGCTATCGTCGCGCTTGGCCCGGGGCTACAGAAAAGGTGTAAAATAATGAGCGAGTCCGGCGATGAATGATGAAAAGGGCAAGTACGAGATGAGTAAACAGGTGAATAAGGTCAGAGCGACGAGGAATGACGAGAGGAGAAATGAAAGGAATGAGGGTGCGGGCGTCGATGTGCGAAAACGATGGGTGTGTAGTAAAGGGAGGGGGGGAGGGGGTTAGGTGAAAGAGATATTTCCTAATATACTTGTTTGAATGGAATGTACACTATTTCCATCAGCTAAGTGTGCAGTAATTTAGTTCGTATCTCGGAAGAGTTGAAGAACTGACATTATTAGAGAAGCACGGGAGGATTGGTGATCGCACTATACAAGCATAATCTCAATTTATTGTTTTTCCAGACAAGCATTTACCAAATGAAGGTAATTATGAAAAAGTTTGGTTTAGTTTAAATGTTGACTCCAGACTCGTGAGGCTTGTAAGTTATTTACTATTTGATTATTAGGAGAAATTGCTAGTTCTATAACTATACCTACAGGAGGCAAAGGGAGGTCATAGGTAACAACGACACCCGGTATTCATAGGTGGACACCCATCCAAGAACCGACCAAATCTAATGCTCCCCACCTCGAAAATCTCAAACAATGTTAGTGACATGGTTAATATTACAAAATTATTGCATTTAAATTAAAGGCAAAGTTAACATCACCTGTCATGTTATGATTAATAATTATTAAAAATTATTTTTACATAGAGCAAGCAAGCCAAAATCGATGAACTATGAGAAAATAGTCAAGATTAAAAGGAAGATAACGAAAGTTACGAGCAGTAGACAGGAAGGAGGGAAATGGTTGGATAAAAAAAGGGAAATAATTTACTACCAATGCAATGAGGATCATTATTCGTGTATCCACTGAGACTGTGACTAAATTTCGATGCCTGGGAGACAAAAAAAATGCTTGTCTGCTAATTGATATTCCAGAAGAAATCGAAGTTCACTAGGAGAAACTTAAATTACGCTTACCTTTGATAATAATCGAAAATTATTTTTTCCTAAAGGAAATGTAAATTTGATTTTGAAGAGTCAATTATGGCTTGATATTTGAGAGTATGAAGATATATATATATATATATATATATATATATATATATATATATATATATATATATATATATATATATTTATATAATTTTACATTCACACCACCACTAATTTTAGCTAATCCCAAAAAACCTTGATGATTCGCCGGTCGAACATCACGAAGATAAACAACTGCCATAAGAAGTCAAAATAACAATCATGGCCTATCGCCTCAGCACCTTCGCCTAGTCACATAGACTCACAAAAGACTCCAGCCGTAATATGAAGTGATCACAACGGGCCTATATCGCATTACGTGTGAACAAGTCGTTAATGCGATTCCCTCCCTCGGGCGATTTCGCACCTGAGGTCTGTCTGGGCTTCTGGCTCCAGAGAGAGCCCGAGAGCGATAGAAATGATTTGTATGATAATGATTATGTTCACGCCATGCTTTCCTTGAGATCTTATCAGTTCCCGGCCTTCGGTGGTTTCTCTGGTTTCATTGTAGCCCATTATAGTACTCGCACCAGACCCTGTGTAGATGGGATCATTTGCGAGGTTCATCTCCCGTATAGTGGATGAGGTTGCGACCCTCAATCCCAAGGGCATTTGTTAGTATCGGTAATTACTTATTAATTTAGTAAACGTTATAATATGAGGAGGTAGGTCATGTTGTTTTACATGTCAGATTGTGTTTTCTGGTTTTATAAGAGTATATCGGATACCACTGAAAAGAATTTGATCAATCTTTGTACTTTTCGTGATTGTTAAGATTTGGGAGAAACAAAATAAAGTTCATAATGAAGATCAAAAGATTCTCGAAGATGTAATCGATTCCTGGTAGCCTTTTTCGATTAATAAAGTATAATTATAATTCCCTAAGAATTGAAATTTAAAGGTCGAGGGTAATAGTGCTTCGTAGCTGGATACTTATCCTATTATCCTTTTCGCTATTCACATCACAGTGATTATAAAGGCCAAGTTTGGTCTTTGATGAACAAATATTGAGGACATAGTTGTCTTTGTTTTAAAAATTTCATAACCAGATACATATTTCGAGTGTCTATTAATTTTTTATACAGTAATTCCCTCTGAGATTCATATAAATGTGCCCACACGTATATAAACATAATCTATATATAGATATATATATAGAATATATATATATATATATATATATATATATATATATATTATATATATATATATCATATGTATATAATTATAATATATATATATGTGTGTGTTGTATATATATATATATATATATAATATATATATATATGGGATATATATATAGTTGGTAGTGGTATCTATAATTATATATAATATATATACTATATATTATATATAAAGAATAAATATATGGGATATATCCATATATATTATATATATCATATATATATATATATATATATATATATATATATCTATACATACATACACACATACATACATAAATAAATACACACACATTCCTTATATGTAATACTAAGAGTTCTTCTCCTTCACCTTCCGAACTCGCGTGACTAGGGAAGCTGACTTCGTCGTGTGCAAGAATGAAATGAACCCACAACCGTAAAACACGTCCATGACTCGAAGTAGCTTTTGTTTCTCACGATATTATACGCCCTAGAACGAAGGATATTCTGGAGAGAAACTGTAAAAAAAAAGTAACCACACTGTTATAAAAGAGGAGGAAAAAATAGATTAAATCGTGTCCCATCGATGCAGTAAAAGAGGTCGCTTTCGTTTTATTGTGATAAAAAAATGCAGTAGGGGAGATAAAGACAGTCTGAAAGATTGATGACTGAGGAAAAAGTTATGGAAAAATGTGACATACAAATTGTCACTGAATAAACAGATAGCTATATATATATATATATATATATATATATATATATATATATAATATATATATATATATATATATATATATATATATTATATTAATATGAAAAGAGAGAGAGAGAGAGAGAGAGAGAGAGGAGAGAGAAACTATAAAATAAAGAAAAAATTGATTCGAAGCGTAACATGAGTAGGTGGAACAAGACCACCACCACCACCCCTCCCCCTACCCAACCCTACCCATCCCAGTAACTTAGCCTCCCACAAACCAACCCCCCTCCCCCACCTCTTCCCATGGCAGACCGAGGGTCATACAATATGGGCTGGAGATGACGGCAAAAACCCCTAACATCCGCCAGGGGCTCTCGGGGGCTGATGCGCGGTTTCCTCCCGGGTTCCCTGATTCCTGTAATTTATCCCGGGCCACGATCACGATGACCCTTGGGGAAGGTTGACCTCGGGGGAGGGACCGATGGTGAGGTGTGGTGTACTGGGGATGAATCTCAACGGGCTCCTCCCATCAGCTTCTCTCTCTCTCCTCTCTCTCTCTCTCTCTCTCTCTCTCTCTCTCTCTCTCTGTATACATGAAATTCTTTATAAGTGCACCGAAATATTTTGTGGTACCTGTAAATTTAATTCCAATCATTACACGAACATTTTTATCTTAATCATTTTGTCTTCAAAAGTATTTTCGGCATTGAATATCATGCTAATTGTGACGATACGCAATCTCTCTCTCTCTCTCCCTCTCTCTCTCTCTCTCTCTCTCTCTCTCTCCAGTATCCCTATAGACAATACCTTCAAGTTAACAGCATCCCTTTCTCCTCTCACGTACCTCCCAGCCTCCACAGAATCCCCATGGTCGCCCCCCACTTCCCCCATCTAGTTCGGCATCCCAGGGGTCTGAAGTCTTGTTTTACCGAACAGAGGTTAAATCACCTTAATGTGATTTTAAACATGCCAGACCCAGTGGAACTTAGCTAATACCGTGGCAGGGCCTGGATTTATATTAATCACTTTTTGCAACGAAATTTTTCTTCGGGGGGAGAGAGGGAGAGAGAGAGAGAGAGAGAAGAAAGAAGGAATTTGTTATTCAATTTAATATTAAAACATACTATTTATATATATATATATATATATATATATATATATATATATTTATATATATATATATATGTGTGTGTGTGTGTGTGTTGTGTGTGTGTGTGTGTGTGTGTGTGTGTACGGTTAAACATTTTTATTTAGTTCAATAATAAGATAAAACTAAAAGGACAGTAGAAGCCATGTTTTAGTTTAAGAATAAGAAACAGACCGATATAAGTGTAAAATACGCCGTAGTAATAAAAATACCAAGCACGTGTTAGGTCAGTGTTGTAGTGGTTCGAGTTAGACCCTCAGCTGACCAGAACATCACAAGACAGTAACTAGGAGAATTTCATGCGTAAATTTGAGTCTGTTTATCCTCATTGCTCCCTAAAGTGCTATCTTTATTCCCCCAATATTTCTCCAGCAACAAACCTACACACTAGGCACGGAGGTTCATTTATGAGCATCTAATAAGGCAGGTTCTTTCATCGTAATATAAGTTCTTTTAGGACTGAACAGTTTCAGGTAAGGAGGTATTTCCCATGAAGGTTCTTATAGGCTATAAAAGTTTATTTAAATGGGCTTTTTACGATGATTATGGCTTTCTATACCCTTTTTTTTTTTTACTAAGAAAAGTTAATTTAATTGAAGAAAGGCTCCATTTAGCCAAAGGAAAAGTTTTTCATAAAAAAGGCTCCTTTTGACTAAGAAAAACTTTCAAGTAGAGAGTGGTTATTTGAACCGAGAGAGGTTGTTTTACATAAAAAAAAGTCGTTTTTATAACAGGAAACGTTCTTCATTTGCTTTTAATATGATTCCTTTATTGCAATTAAAATTATAATTGCTAAGAAAGATTTTTGTGGATTAAGAGAAAAATCGTTGGGCCAAGAAGAGTAGTCTAAAGCTAAGAAAAAGGTTTTCTTAAGAGACAGTGCTTTTAGCCTAAGAAAAGGTTTTTTCAAATTGAATGAACGAACTTCTTTTTTGGCTGAGAAAGGTTCCTTAGTCCAGCAACAAATGTACCCTAAATCACAGCCCCTTCTTGTTAACCCGAAGTCGCTGATAGGAATCACATTAATACCCCGATTCCTTGTACGTGTCTATCAACAAACGAAAGGCGGGAGCGATTATGGGTTAGACGTTAGTGTGTGTGAGAGAGAGAGAGAGAGAGAGAGAGAGAGAGAGGAGAGAGAGAGAGAGAGAAACCCCTGAGCGGTTTCAGCAGTGGTAAGAGGGTGACGGACCAGATTCGTGGGAAGCTCCGGGGGGCAAGAGAGGCAGGGCCAGGGCACGAATGAACCTAATGTTTGGTATGGGGTATGCACGGGGATACGCCGAAGGGAGTCAAATAGGGAAATATCGTGAGAGAGAGAGAGACAGCGCGCGCGCGTGCGTGTGTGTGTGTGTCAGTGTGTTCGTTTTCCTAGTGTTCTCTAGAGTTGGCATATGGCCCAGGGCTAAGATGAAGTCTATCATCATTATAATTATAAAACATGGCGATTGTTGTACTTTCAGAAATGAATAAATAGAAAGTAGACTTAGAGAAATAGTTCTTAATACATAGAACATTTATATCAAAATAAAAGAGGAAATAAAAACGAGGAGAAGGATAATAATAAAAGATTTTATTTCACATCATAATCATATGCAATTATAGAATGCAGATACAATGGCAACAAAAATACTGTTCATCCAAATACTGAATGCTTCCGTTTTTATTAAATACTCATTATTTCATGTAAACATGCGCTTTTATCCTGTCCTCATTTAAAAAGATTTCATCTAAAATTTATTAAGATTAAGTGTCTAGGAGTCCAAAGGAATCCTAAATAGAGCTACGGACAATTTAGAACAATACGTTGAGATGATTTGATTATGAAAGGAAATATGATGGAGTCACAGCTTGATATTGTTGAGGCACTGAGAGTAAAGCAAATGAAGTGACCATTATAGAGCAGTTTATTCTGTCGAATAAAATATTTCAATCCATTGGTCCAAATAAAGAATAATCCAAGTATGAAAACAGAATGATATAGACCTATCTTTAGATATGCATACTTTAATATATAGATTATATATATATATATATATATATATATATATACTATATATATATGTGTTTGTATGCATGCATGTATGTATGGGTATGTGTATGTGGCGTGCATATGCTTGGCAATAAAGAAAAAATGCATCTGCAAAACTTGCAATGAACAAAAATGACATACATTCCAACCTTGCAACTAACAGACCCAGAAGCGAGTAAAACGAGGCTTCAGCCGACCACACATGATATATAAATCTTAATGCGTAATTGCTATGAACAAACTAAATGGATGATTTTCGTAATGGGCATCCTCGACGGGAGAGAATGGCAATGGCGATCTAGATAATGGAAGCCATATGGGATAATGATACCTCGGAAGGAGCTTCATCTATGGACGAACTATGAGAGGGTAGTCTGCCATTAGGTCTATACATAACGTAGTCTGTCTTGTAATGAATGAGTCTAAGATTTACAGGGAAGATATCACGGCAGTTTCTGTGCTCCGGCAATATTTTAGAAAATACATAAAATGAATAACCACATAAGAAATAAAAAAGAAATTGTCAAAAATACAGTCTTGCTTGATATTTCCTCAGGGCGATAGAATTTAAAGAAAACAAAACATTAGTATTCGGACATTAAAGTCACGATCATTTTTATATATATATATATATATATATAGTATATATATATATATAGTATATGTATGTAGTATGTAGTATGTATTTATGTATGTATGTATGTATGTATGTATGTATGCATGTATGTGTGTGTGTGTATGTAAGGATTACACCCTGTCATTTGGAGTTTTAAAAAGATCGCGTAATATTGGTAAAAACCTTGAACAGTCAAAGACAAACCTTGAGACTATGCAAAAGAAATATAAGCTAATGCCCTGATAATCCTTTATTGTGTTCAGCTGGATCCACCACTGGTCAAGGACAGATCAGCTCCTGGTCAAAAGGGCCAGGATAATAAGAGCCTTCGAAATCCTGCGAGGGACAAAAAGAAGAAGAAATGAATTATTACAGGGAAGTGTTATTGATCTGGACACGTCCAGAGGTAGCGTATGCTGTCCTTTGTTCTTCCTGGTCGTGTGTGTTTCTGTGTGTTTGACGATGAATTCCAACAGATTTAGGGTTTATTCTTTCATTAACATTGATTTAATTGTTGCGCTGTGCTTTCTCACTTTCTGCTGAACATAAGGTAGTTTCCTCTTCATGAAACATGGAAACATTTGACCTCCTTATTCTTGAACAAGATATGAGAAGGAATCAGACCGATGTCACGAAAATTTGAACTTCTGTTCATTTCTGTGCTCTCTCTCTCTCTCTCTCTCTCTCTCTCTCTTCTCTCTCTCTCTCTCTCTCTCTCTCTATTATCCACAGGACACGTGGGTGATTGACCTATCCAACAGAGTCCAACCGTGGGAACAGCTTCCTTGCATTTTTTCTTTCATAGCCAGAGGGTCTCGATAAAGCTGCAAGAAAAGATTTCTTCGTAATTGGTGTCGTACTGACCAGAGACTTCTGGTACAGAAGGCGGGGGCTAACATTTATGCAAGATCCGAAAGAAGAAACATCCAAGGATTTATTCTCCTCCTCATGAAATTCTGTCATGTCAGTTGCAGGATTTTTCTTCCGATGCAAAACTCAGGTTTATTTGAAATATGAAATAAAGATTTGCATTAAATTTGAAGCGTCCATTACTATTAGTCAGTAAAATTAGAAATATTAGGAAATTGTTTGAATTCATAAATACTAAATCAATATTTGCATCTAAACTGGAGTGTTCTTTATAATGAATAGTCGAAACTGGCGATTTCAGAAAGAAAATATCCGTTAGCTTTTGCATTTTAAACAAAATAACGTACGGCCTTCATAATTTTCTGTCTCCTTGAATTGTTCAAGACTCCGATCGGGTCCTTGGGTACTATATATATATATATACATATATATATATATATATATATATATATATATATATATATATATATATATATATATATACATACACACACACACACACACATATATATATATATATATATATATATATATTATATATAGTATATATATATATATATACGGATTCCAGGTGAAGTATGAAAAGGCATACAGCAGGGTCCATAAAAACATCAATCAACAAAGGCCATAGTTTATTCAAACGAAACGTTTCGCACATGTTCTATGTGCATTTTCAATCTGTAAATATAACATAAAAATCATTAAAATTTACAAAAAGACATTAAAAAAATATTAAGAGAAAAATAAAGTTATTATTAAAAAAACTTTTAAAATTAACATTATTTAAAAAGGTTACAGTAAAAAAGACCCAGTGCTCACCAAACCATTCAGAGGAGTAAGGAGAAGAACGAATGACCAAGATTTGACACCACCCTACGACTTCAGTTATGCGAGATAAAGAGGAGAGGCGGAAACGTTAGAGTTTAAAGAAGGAACAAGCCGTTTGATGTATAATGACTCAAGGGTAGTTAAGTAATCACTATGGCTCGTACCACCAATAATGGAGAAATGCTTTTTGTTGACTTCAATTTTACATATAGAGGCATGGTTCTTTATATTAGAAAATTCGGGTTTACTCAGTTTCTGGCCCGTTCTATAACTATATCCCATATGGCTACAATATCTCAACTGCAGTAACCTGCGACAAGATCCAACATAAATACCGGGGCATCCCGGGCACTTGAATTTATAAATAATGTTGGACCTCATGAAGGCCTGCAGCTTGTCCTTGTAGTTAAAGAATACGCCAATCTTGAGTGGATTGATTGGAATTAATTGAATATTAAGGCATCCAAATTCATGTTCAATTATTTGTTTAATTTTGGTTGCAAAGTTGTTGTCCGAAATAAACGGATTGTGGCAAATATATTTTCGGGTTTGGGACATTATAACGAGTGTTGGATCAGAGAAGTGTTGTGACAACAGCCTGTTTAATTACTTTAAAAACCCACGTTTTTGGATAAGAATTCTGTGAAAAAAAATTAATTAAAAACAAAATCTCATTATGAAAAAGAGACCAACTCGAAGAATATCGAAGAGCCCTATAAACTAGAGTATATATGGAATTTAGTTTAAAATTCTTAAAGCATGAGCTATAGAAGTTATTAGCAAGTCCAGTGTATGTCTTTTTTCCGATACACAGATGTTGTAAAATCACCATTATCTCTGCTTACATTAATATCCAGAAAGGGTAGACAATTGTCGTTTTCTTTTTCCATGGTAAACTTTATATTTCGATGTTGATTATTGATATGTTCCAGAAATATCTCACTTTGCCAAGGGGCTCCTGAATAATATAAAAGTGTCATCAACATAAAGTCTATAATAGACAGGTTTACATATATGTGGACAATTAGTTAAAAAGTTTTCTTCTAAAAAAGACATAAAAATATTGGCGAACACAGGCCCCAATGGGGAGCCCATGGCAACTCCATCGACCTGCGAAAAGAGTTGACCATTAAAAACAAACATTGAGTCTTGCACAGCAAGCTCGAGAAACGTCTTAAAAAGTTGTCTATTAAAACCATGAAACACTGTATGATCGTCATAAAAAATCTTGTCTAAAATAATGTTGATGGTTTCATTCAGAGGCACATTTGTGAAAAGAGATTCTACATCGAAGCTTGTCATATGTAGATCACCATCTTGTAAGACTATTTCTTTCTGGAACTCATATCCATTTTTAAGTGAAAATTCGTTGTAAGCAAATTCACTGAGTAATGAGACAAGGTATTTAGATATTGCATAAGAAGGGCTGTTATAGGCTGCCATAATGGGTCTAATAGGGACTCCTTCCTTATGTACCTTAGGGAGTCCATATAATATACTAAAAGAAGAGCCTGTCACAAATAGTTTCTGGTACGTAATTTCATCTAAAATATCTTCATTTTTCAATTTCTCAAAAATCTATTAATTTTGTCTTCTCTTTTGTAAATGTCTAAAAAATTTGGTTCACCATGCGATCGAAATTTAGTGTTATCAGCAAGAATGTTATTAATCTTATCAATATAATCTTGTTTATTTAGTAGTACCACACCTTTTCCTTTGTCTGGTTTACAAATAACCAAAACTATCCGTTTACTTAGTTTCTGCAAGATATTCAAATCCTCTTTCCTGAAGAACGGGGTCCAAGATACTTTTAACTTGGTATAAGTCTTATGTAAAAGAAACGATAACTTTTGTTGTAAACCACTTAAGTCATTGACCAAATTTAAACCCTTGAGTCTCTGAAAAAGCATTTCGAAAGGAAAATAGAAGTCTGGCATACTTAGGTCTGTAGGATGGCAAACAAAAAATCCAAGCCAAACGAGAGCAAGAACTCTTCTCTTTTAGAGAGAAACATAGTTAGAGAAATTAAAAATACAGAATTCCTGTGATTAAAATTGGGAGTAAACAAACACCTAAGGCTTTTAGTTTCTTTTGATGTCGTAATTGTACAGAGGAGACAAAATTATTTACAAAATTACAAAAAGTTTCTGGTACAGAAAACGGTCAATAATAGATAAAATATTGAATAGTTGTTCTCGTAGTTGGCAAACAATCGTATGAGTACTTTCGATAAACTTTTGCTTCGTCTCTATCTCCTTCTTAAGTAGCTCGTCCAGGGCGTTTCGGTAAAATTCAGTGTGATATAACGATGTCTTGTAGAGCTTGAATCTGATGAACTTAGGGTGTACTCCGTTCAGAACGGCAATACTGTAAGAAGTCCAAGTCACATCTGGCTTTTTCCTCCTTCAAGGTCAATTTCTCCAACTTCCTCGAAGTGGTCAGCGTCGCTGACGTCGCTAACGTTTCCGCCTCTCCTCTTTATCTCGCATAACTGAAGTCGTAGGGTGGTGTCAAATCTTGGTCATTCGTTCTTCTCCTTCTCCTCTGAATGGTTTGGTGAGCACTGGGTCTTTTTTTTACTGTAACCTTTTTAAATAATGTTAATTTTAAAAGTTTTTAATAATAACTTTTTTTTTCTCTTAATATTTTTTTAATGTCTTTTTGTAAATTTTAATGATTTTTATGTTATATTTACAGATTGAAAATGCACATAGAACATGTGCGAAAAACTTTGTTTTTCGTTTGAATAAAACTATGGCCTTGTTGATGTGTTTATGGACCCTGCTGTATGCCTTTCATATCTTCACCTGGAATCCGTGGATACGTCCGAGATGTTGCATCGGCTTCTTTTCGTCTTCCTCTTTGCATTCAGGCTGAGACTTCGCCGCATTCAACACTTTTCCCAGCTCCTTCGACACCGTTATCCACCAGCGACGCTGACCACTTCGAGGAAGTTGGAGAAATTGACCTTGAAGGAGGAAAAAGCCAGATGTGACTTGGACGAAGCAAAAGTTTATCGAAAGTACTCATACGATTGTTTGCCAACTACGAGAACAACTATTTCAATATTTATCTATTATTGACCGTTTTCTGTACCAGAAACTTTTTTGTAATTTTGTAAATAATTTTGTCTCCTCTGTACAATTACGACATCAAAAGAAACTAAAAGCCTTAGGTGTTGTTACTCCCAATTTTAATCACAGGAATTACTGTATTTTTAATTTCTCTAACTATGTTCTCTCTAAAAGAGAAGAGTTCTTGCTCTCGTTTGGCTTGGATTTTTGTTTGCCATCCTACAGACCTAAGTATGCAGACTTCTATTTTCCTTTCGAAATGCTTTTTCAGAGACTCAAGGGTTTAAATTTGGTCAATGACTTAAGTGGTTTACAACAAAAGTTATCGTTTCTTTTACATAAGACTTATACCAAGTTAAAAGTATCTTGGACCCCGTTCTTCAGGAAAGAGGATTTGAATATCTTGCAGAAACTAAGTAAACGGGATAGTTTGGTTATTTGTAAACCAGACAAAGGAAAAGGTGTTGGTTATACTAAATAAAACAAGATTATATTGATAAGATTAATAACATTCTTGCTGATAACACTAAATTTCGATCGCATGGTGAACCAAATTTTTTAGACATTTACAAAAGAGAAGACAAAATTAATAGATTTTTGAGAAAATTGAAAAATGAAGATATTTTAGATGAAATTACGTACCAGAAACTATTTGTGACAGGCTCTTCTTTTAGTATATTATATGGACTCCCTAAGGTACATAAGGAAGGAGTCCCTATTAGACCCATTATGGCAGCCTATAACAGCCCTTCTTATGCAATATCTAAATACCTTGTCTCATTACTCAGTGAATTTGCTTACAACGAATTTTCACTTAAAAATGGATATGAGTTCCAGAAAGAAATAGTCTTACAAGATGGTGATCTACATATGACAAGCTTCGATGTAGAATCTCTTTTCACAAATGTGCCTCTGAATGAAACCATCAACATTATTTTAGACAAGATTTTTTATGACGATCATACAGTGTTTCATGGTTTTAATAGACAACTTTTTAAGACGTTTCTCGAGCTTGCTGTGCAAGACTCAATGTTTGTTTTTAATGGTCAACTCTTTTCGCAGGTCGATGGAGTTGCCATGGGCTCCCATTGGGGCCTGTGTTCGCCAATATTTTTATGTCCTTTTTTAGAAGAAAACTTTTTAACTAAATTGGTCCACATATATGTAAACCTGTCTATTATAGACGATATGTTGATGACACTTTTATATTATTCAAGGAGCCTTGGCAAAGTGAGATATTTCTGGAACATATCAATAATCAACATCGAAATATAAAGTTTACCATGGAAAAGAAAGACAATTGTCTACCCTTTCTGGATATTAATGTAAGCAGAGATAATGGTGATTTACAACATCTGGTGTATCGGAAAAAGACATACACTGGACTTGCTAATAACTTCTATAGCTCATGCTTTAAGAATTTTAAACTAAATTCCATATATACTCTAGTTTATAGGGCTCTTCGATATTCTTCGAGTTGGTCTCTTTTTCATAATGAGATTTTGTTTTTAATTAATTTTTTTTCACAGAATTCTTATCCAA
>NC_087205.1:21404099-21409099 GCF_015104395.2 Macrobrachium nipponense | reverse complement strand
CTCCATTGTAAACTCTGTAAGACGAGAATGCTAGAAAATATATACTTACATAAGTATTACAGCCAGGTAACAGTTTTTTTTCCAGTGTTACAGAATTTGGAGTGTTTCAGTACTCCCGCACTCACATGCCCCACTATGGAATCGGGCCAATTTTCACGGAAGAACAAGTACAATTTCTGGATAAGGCTTTGTGTTTCACTGGTTGGAGGTTCAAATCCCTAAGACGTATGTTATAGTTAAGATCTCTCCGTAAGCGTCATAGCTTGATTATAATATAACATCTCTTTTGATATCCGCGTACCTGCCATGGATACTAAAAGTAAACACCCTAAAAACTGGAGCATTTTCTCAAAGAAGCATCAGGCTTGCTTTCTGATTTGAACGGCCATGGGTCACAATGAGGATCAAGAGCCATTAGAGCCCATGTCTTCGAAAACAGGAATTTATAAGTGGGTGTCTATGAGAAGAGATCTGCCATCCTACTGACCTACATTTTACACATGCACAAAACTATGTTTAGTCAATGTATACCCTGGAATATTTTTAGGATGTACATATGCAAACATACGTGTATGAATAATTGGATACCTTTATATATGTCAGATAAGAAGAGCAGCAGGGAAACTTAGAGGTGTCTGAGAAACATTAGAAATAGATGAAAGAATACCATTGAATGTAACAAGAGCAACGTGACAAAATCTTTGATGCATCAGTTGAGTAAAGAAAAAAAAAGAGGAATAAATAAGTAATATAAATCATATAAAATCAAACCTAGAAATCCTTCTAGGTAACCCTAAGGACGTTCAGAACTCTTCGAGATATTTGCGATGTATAACATACGTCTCAGATATCCTACAACCACTACTACGAAAAATCGAAGCAACAAAAGCCTCGTCTATTGCACCAGAGAGAGAGAGAGAGAGAGAGAGAGAGAGAGAGAGAGAGAGAGAGCGAACGCTGCAAGACGGACGAGTGCCCATTCATTATTTTAATAAAGAGTAAATGATTAATGAAAGCTGTCGGGTAAGATAAGCATCCCTAATTTATCCCAGGCGGACTTCAAAGAGCGTCGCAGGGTATCCCGCATAGATTATGCTGAACTATTCACGCCGGATTTTCATTAGGAATCTGTGACTTTGATCAAGAGGGACCTCATTGATTGCCGAGGCGGAGTCTTTTCTTAAGGTTATCATCAGTTTATCTTGTAGATGTGATGTGATTCTCGGCGATGGAGGGAAATTGTCGGTAAGTCAGGGAGTCGATATTTGGTCATGGATTATCTAAACGTCTGCATTAGATTAGGATCTGTACAATCAGTCATAAAATTTTTGTCTTAATGTGCGGCGTCTAGTAGAATTGTAGTGATATTGTGCGTCTAGGGCAGGGGCGGGGGGAGGTAAGGGGAAACCAGGGAAGACGGCGGGGGCGTGAGAGAAGATAACTGTTCACAAAAGCCTTCGATTTTATCGCCTATGAAGAATCTCTAAAGTCGAATAAAAAGGTTTTGTCAGGATTTTCAGATATATTCGCCAAGTGGCCGTTATTCATTACATTGCTTTTGTTGTTATATATAGCAAAATTGAACGAATAAGTTTGGAAAGTAGCAGCCATTTTTGAAACTGCTGGACCAGATTTTACGTAGATAATCAGTCTTTCTCATTTTTCTTAATTGCTGATACTTTCGATAAAAACAATCTCCATCCTGCTTTCTCTGGAACCATCTAGGGTTAAGAATGAATTATGCTGAAAATTGTCAAGTTTTTACTGAACATTTTCTTCATAACTTGGAGTTATCCCTTACTATTCTTGTAACTTAAAATCAGTATTAGTTAAAAACAGTCTCTATCTTAATCGTTCCATGATGACTTAATGGAAAAACGTGAAACATGTAGGTATAGTATATTACCAGTTATTAAGACCATTGTTTTCATCACTCCTGCCATTCAATCTGCTTGTGAAACGCATGCAACATATAAAGAAAATTAAATAACCACATTTTGCAACCAGATGACTCCAACCATAAGCAAAATAGGAACATTCGTTACATAAATTATAAAAGAAAGATAGTAAATAAAAAAGTAACTCTAGCCCGTCAGAATCTTGTGACCGGTAGGTGAAGATATCGGGTTGAGTATGCAGTTTTTGGCCTTCGCGATAATTTCAGTCCTTTTTTTTTTTTATCTAGTTCTCAGCATTTGCGCAGAAGCAGGTCAGCCTCACTTTTTGCTGCTCCTTCCTTTAAGGTCGTCTGCTTTTGAGAAGATGAAGTCTCACGCAACTGGGCGGCGACAGACAGACGGTCAGGCAGGCAGACAGAGATCAAAGGAGGTGGCAATGACAAACTAAGGAGGTAAAGGGTTAACTAAGAGCAAAACAACCAAGATTATGCGAAGGAAAAGAATGAAATGAGGAAATGAATTTGGTGTTCACCAATCAAGCTTTACTAAAACATGCAGAGGACCGTTTTCAGGCGCTGTAAATTGCCAGGGTTAATAATAATGATGCACGAAATCCAGTATAACAGAAGAGTAAGTATGTCACAAACCTTGAAAGGAACATTAACGGAGCAACAGTTCAATGACAGACTAAGATGATAATAATAAAAAAACACGTGAACTCCTTTAGTAAACCACATGTAAGGCCGGAGAAACCTCGTTCTCAGACGAGAATCTTGGCATGAAAGCAAACCAAAAATGTTACTTGGAAATTAGAAAAAAGAAAGAAAGAAAAAAAAAGGCAGACAGCAATTTTACAGAAAGCAGAAGCCTCTGGGGGCTTGAAGCCCTTGCTTAGTAACAAGAAAATAAACTCGACTCCTCCCTCGACATTCACACTCCCTGCAAGAATTTTTTTTGGGAGTAAAATTCTATTCTGAGAAAATCATCGTTTTCTTTACCTATCTGTATATCAGTATTTGTACCACCGATTCTCTCTGACTGTTTGTCTGCCTGTAGGCCTGACTGTTTACTACTGCTCCTGTAAGTTTGTCTGTCAATCTTTGTTCACGCATTTGTATGGATAACCCTTTGTCTGTCAATGTCTGTTTGTCGTTCTGTTGCCTTGCCCTCCCCCCCACCCAACCCTCCCCCCCCAACCCCCCCCCCCTCTCTCTCTCTCTCTCTCTCTCTTGCTTCCTTACTTAGAAACCGCGAAAGCTGTAATTCAAAGCATCTCATTCGAGCGAGAGAATTCTCCGAATTCCTGGAGAAGAAACCTGTTGATCCGCTCGTTGAAGAGAGCCGTCAGCAGCTGCCTTAATCAATATTCAGACTTCAACTGAAACGAAACTGATAGGACGTTGGAGGGCAGCCGTACAACATTAGAAACTATCTCTCCAAGCATATACGTCCGTTGGTTGGGAAGAGAAAGGAGGAAACTTGGCATGAGAGCCAGGGTGGCGGGGTGGCGGTTGGGGTGCTGAGCGGAGAGAAGACAGAGAATTCATATTTGTTAGAATTTCACATCTCAGGATCCGGTTGTGTATCATCATATCATAAGATATTTGCAGTGTGTGTGCATATATATATATATATATATATATATATATATATATATATATATATATATATATATATATATAGATGAGAGAGACAGCAGTCTCTGAAATATAGTATTTTCTCTTTACATTTTGGCGTTTTTATGGGCTCCTTTTATTAGATGGAATTCTGTTCTAGCAGAAAATTTTGATCAGTCAAAAAAAAAAAAAAAAAATATATATATATATATATATATATATATATATATATATATATATATAACTATATAGAGAGAGAGAGAGAGAGAGAGAGAGAGAGAGAGAGAGAGAGAGAGAGAGAGATTCCAAAGCATCGGCAGACCTCAATATCCTCTATTCCACCACATGATCTGAGAGTCATCTTTACCGTACTCGATAACAGCTATTTCCAATTACATATGAGATTTTAACTTAAGTGTCATTCTCGTTCGCATATTATTGTTTTTATAGCCTCTCACGGTTGTTTTTCGGTCTCTGACTTGGCTTTACAATCTCGTAGGCTTGGTTCTGTAGTCGCAAAGGCTTGGTTTTGCAGTCGTTTTAGGTTTGGTTTTACAGTCATTTAGGTTTGGTTTTGCCGTCTCATAGGTTTGTTTTTGCTGCACCCTCGTCATTCCCGTCTACAATCATTCAACCACTGTAGGTTACGTGAAAAAGGCTGAGATAGAAATACATAAAAAGTATTAACTCTCCTCTTGCCTCAGTAAGTTTTCTATGTAAAATAATTACACTAATTGCATTGGTACTCTGGAAAAAAGGGCTGAGTTTAAAGAGCGTAGTGGCATGTAATGACGATTGCGCCCTCTCCTATAAGTCGAGGTAATAGAAGCAGAATGAATTTAAAATTAAATAAAATGACTGAATTGCGCATTCAGCACGAGTAGATGATTGTGGATGAAGAATTTCATAATTGTAATTTCATGTGTACCAGGTATGTCTTAAGTGAAAGTTATACCAAAGCATAAATTTATCATTTCCGTTCCGTTCAGATTCAACCCCAGATTCGGCACTGATGATGATCAGTGATATACCTTTTACTGTATTTAATTAATCCAGAATTAATGCGAGAATGTACTGTCTTTGTTTGTTTTTTGAAGGTATGTCGTTTACATTTCGTACAAAGAAAGTAATAAGTGCTGGATAGAAGCAGAATTGCATTGACTAACCTGGAAATGTATTCCAGAAAAAAAATGCAACAACCAGTGGCGAAGATGCGGGAAATCTCCATAATTTATTGTAACAGACCGACGATTATGAAAGAAAAAATCCTAAAAGAGCGTCCCGGTTTCAAGCGCGTCGAGTCAAAAGAGATCCTAAAAAAACGTTCTTTGAAGTACTTTCGAGATATCGAATCCTCTTGACAGTTGACGGATGGGATGCTTTGTTGAAGATACGAGAATTTTCAAGAGAATTTGGCTGTTTATTTAGTCGCATAATAGCTTATCTTGCTTACACATCAAACGTCCTATCCTGTTACAGCTAGCTT
>NC_087205.1:21381599-21389099 GCF_015104395.2 Macrobrachium nipponense | reverse complement strand
TTGCGCACTGCAAACGTCTTTTAAATAAAGGCCGATTTCAGAGGCTATAAATATTTAGGGTAAAATACTGGTGCACTCATTTGCACCTCCAAACGCTCAAATTGCGAAGCCCTTCTTCTTTCCCCTGCATCTTCAATTTTCTTCCCGAGCCGAGACTCATTCTACCCATGAGCACTAGAACGGGTGGGTTGGGGGGGCCGGGGGTGTGGTTACCGTCGATCTTATCGCCATAATTAATTAGGATGCGGCTAACCGCAAGCTACGGCTGCGTCTCGTATCTTGGTTTTACTTGGGACGGTTTTCGTTTGACTTTTGTTTTCTTCTTCAACCAAACGGAGAGAGATCTATATCAGGATTAACAGAGTACTCTATTAATCCTGATATATATAAGCAAGGGCCTGGAGCGTCAATATTTGTATAATGGAGGTTTCCTAGCAAAAACAGAAGAGCGTCATGTCTAAGGAAACATTCATTCATAAAATGGGATTTCATTCAGGGATATTTTCAAGGGATTTTTCTCCTTCGTTTTCACTTTCGCCTGTGCAAGTTATTTACATCATCGCCTTCAGCTTGCTACTAATTACGGGTGGCTTAATTCCTCGGTATTTATCTCTTTCTTAATTTTTTTTATAGGATCAGTAATCGGGTTTATGGGTAAGGGTCGCCAGTAACACGCTAAAAAAAAGTAAAAAAGTTCCCTCTTGAATGTGGTAAAGAAGCCTCATTTTGTAAAAATATTCCGAGCATTTTGTATAAAGATATTTTACCCTGCAATGGTAATGATGCTTTTTTCACTTTTGAAAATCTATAAAAATTGTTTTGTTGTTTTCTGGACGGTAATCTCTGAGAAACTGTTTACTTGTCTTTTATTTCTGAACATAAATAAAACATACAAACTTTTCCGCCCATGCAATTTGGGCGTCGGATGAGGGAGGAGGGGGAGGGGGGAGAGATAAGTGAGAAAAAAAAAACTGTCAACTGAAAGGTTCCTTCAGCTGTGTTAAGTTTATGTATCCTCTACTTAGAGGCATCCTAAAAAACACACAAGAAATGATACCGGCATGAACCATCACCACATAATCCCGATATTTCCGTTATGCTCGGAAAAAAAATCACAAATAAGCCAATATGGAAAATAAACAATTGCTTTATAGTCTTGTTCAACCCCAGAGATAAACTAGAGTTTTTGAAGTCGGTCATTTATTGCGATTAATAACAAACAGTCTCTCACAGCTCATTCAGGTCTTGCATACTGGATTCTAGAACATCATGCAGGGTTTTTCGGGCCTTATTGGGGCTCATAACCGTTCAACTTCACACTCGCAATGCTTGCTATAGCCTTCTAAGCGTTTATTTTTTTTTTTAGTGCGGTTTTGAAATTAATACCTGCTGTTATTCTGATTAATTATTATATTTGGAGCAAGACTTCTTAACAATTGTGTATTATCAGATGTCCATCATTCTCCAAAATATGGTGACTATAGAAATAACAGGAAATACTGGCAGCCACATTTGTCCCTCGGATTTCACATAGCTCGTATTTACCGTTATAACGACAAAGTCCAGAAAGTAAAAATAAAAAAAAGAGAAAAAAGCGATAGCCATACTTGGCCCCTTGATTCCATTAATCTCGTAATTACCATTTTAATGACCACGGTCGTGGAATCGAATTATGAAAAACTAGACTTCGAACGCCACGAGGACGGGAATACCATTTCGAATATTCATTTGAAGTCGCCAAATTATTCCAAATTAGAAATGTCCTAATATAGCGAGTGGCCTTAGCTCCTCACTGGGGCTGCCAGGTAAGGCTTGCTTTAATTATAAGAGGCGCGTATTGATGCTGAGCCGAGTATTGTATGACAGTCAAGGGAACCTGCGTTTTGCTGGCGTTCTGGTCACTATCGTCAGGTCAGTTACTCAGGGAAGATGGTGGGTGAGGATTTGGTATCACTAATGTTTATTCTAAGAAGTGTTACAATTTTTAGAACTGATTAGCGTATTCCGTTCAATCCCGCCTCAGACATTATATATATATATATATATATATATATATATATATATATATATATATATATACATATATGTATATATATATATATATAAATAGCATTTTATATATATACACACACACACACATATATATATATATATATATATATATATATATATATATATATATATATATACGTGTGTGTGTCTCTCTCTGTCTGTTTGCTAGAATCAGGAAACCATGGTTTCTCTATAAAAATATCAAAGTATTTGCATTTAGTCACTTACTTATTGTCATTCTACTTATTGAACTTTTTGGGACGAGAATATCTTAGCACTTCTACGCTATTTTTTTTTTTATTTTCAATTAGCGATCAAGTGTCCTGTCGATTTTAGTTACTTCGATATGAATTGTTAATCATCTTTACCATTTTTGGTTCATATTTAAATTATAACATTAATATCTTGCAATCCTAAAGTAAATTTTCCCATCCGAGATCGATGTCTTTTGATCTGTTTCATAATGATCTTCTCAATGTATAATTGATAATTATTGCATTTGCTAAAATTCAGTGACATTCCATTCACACTTAGACGGCGAACATCAAGCCTTTGCATTTTATTGCCATCTACCGTTCTTTCTAGAAAGTGTTTGTGGATCCCTGTGGGAAATAATACTTCCTCTATTATCTGTAGTTGTCAATTGTCAATCTTTCGTTTGCTTAACATTTCCAAGCCTGAACATTTTCAAAGTGGTGTGATTTAGTGACTAACACGAACGAGAGAAGTGCTTATTGGTCGGTATTCTTACGTTGGTCCTTTAGGTTTAGGTCGTGGTTCTGCTCGTCTCTTGTCAAGGTAAGGATATACGATCTTTGAAAGTACGTTAGCAGGTTTGCGTTATTATTTTTTTTGGTATTTCTACAGAAGCAATCCGCGGTGGCCTAGATTATGGCAATTGACGTTTTCCTATGTTATTTTACTCACTGAACAAGAATTTAAAGTAATAATTATTCGGACGACTGTAATTAACCCCCAGGAGCCAATACTAAACACGGAGAAATACATTGGACGCCCCAATCACTAAACTCGGTTTTTTTCCATCTGTCCACCAGTGTGTGGTGTTTGCGTATGGTAACACTGCATCCCGGGCTTTAGATAGTTAAATTCAGCTTACATTCAACAATAATACTAATCCTATTTCAAATATTAACGGTGTAATTCGCATACAGTAAATTATGAAAACATTTTTCAGTTGCAAATGTACGCCCAGATATCCTTTTATTGACCTAAAACTTACACATAGCGTAATTATCTAAAGCCCGGGACGCAGTGTTACCATACGCAAACACCACACACTGGTGGACAGAGGGAAAAAAAAACAGAGTATAGTCGATGTCGTATCCGCGGTTACGTTCCTTGCAGTTCGTGTGGAACTATTTTTTAGAATTACCCTGCAAGGAACGTAACCGCGGATACGACATCCACAAGGGATTGGGGCGTCCAATGTATTAAGCCGTGTTTAGTACGAGCCCCTGGGGGTTAATTACAGTCGTCCGAATAAATATTACTTAAAATTCTTGTTCAGTAGGTAAAATTGCATAGAAAAACAGCAACTGCCATAGTCTGGGCCGCCGCGGATAGGTACCCTAGATCTACCAAATTGTCCAAGTTTTTCTGGATATCGTTTTCAAAATTTTTCGGGTATGAACTTGAGATTTCTTAAGTTAAATGTTCCTTCTAGGTTTCTCATCTTTTAAATTATTCGGGGATGAACTTATGAATTCTTAAGTTAAATTTTACAAGTTTTTTTCTGGATTTCTCATTTCTAAATTCTTCGGGGATTAACTTGGTTCTCTTGTAAGTTAAATTTTCAAAGTTTTCTCTGGGTTTCTCGTGTTTTTAATCTGTACTGCATTATGTACATAATTTTCTAAATTCGGTAAAAATCCTTAATGATTATATCCTTACGGAGCTCTTTTGTACATTTACCGCCTGTAGTTATTCTTCGGGTATTATTTTCTATTCTAGAAATGCTATAAAGGTTTACTTTTCCAGGTTTTGAGGTTTGCGGTCCGGCCTGAGTTTAAAAGTAGTTTGTCGCCAAAAACAGCGCTTCACACATCAATTAAGCTTCGTTGGTAATTATTTAAGTGATAAGGTAAGCAGCAGTATTCTTTAAATATACTTCATCAACATTGCAAGCTTAACCTCCCCATTTCAGGGGCGGACCCCCTGAAGTGGGGAGGGTCTCCTCTTGGCGTACGTGCGACTGTCCACGTAAGTCAGAAGAGAGGTTTGCTATTTGAACTTTTAAGACTAACCTTGAACTACGTAAATATTTTGTTTAGCATGGCAAGTTGTTAACTTCACATTGATCTATGAAAACTTCAAAAATGCAATTGAAGTTAAGCTGTAAATAATCCAAAATCGTGCTCCCAATTGAAAGTGCAATAGTGTTCCTAATATAAGTTAAATAGTGCTAAGTGCTCCTATTAAAACAGTCAATCATGCTCATTAACTGCCAATCGTGCTCCGTGCTCTTATTAAAACTGTCGTGCTTCGTGCTCTTATTAAAACTGTCGTGCTCCGTGCTCTTATTAAAACTGTCAATCGTGCTCTTATTAAAACGGTCAATCGTGGTGAGTGTTTCTATTAAAACAGTCAATCGTGCTCCGTGGTCTTATTTAAACAAGTCAATCGTACTCAGTGCTCCTATTAAAACAGTCGTGCTCAGTGCTTTGGTAGATCTATATTACTATTCCGCGGCGGCCTAGACTATGGCAGTTGCGGTTTTTTTTTACCTCCTGAAATTTTTTTTAAGTAATATTGATTCGGACGACTGTAACCCCCAGGGGCCAGCACTAAACACTGCGAAATACATTGGACTCCCCAATCCCTAGTGGATGTCGTATCCGCGGTTACGTACCTTGCAGTCCGTGCGGAACTATTCTTTAGAATAACCCTCCTATTAACTCAGTCGTGCTCCGTGCTCGTATTGAAAGGTCTTGATGTGCTAAGATTTTAATGTATTAAAAATACTTTGTAAATTTGGACATGGTAATTTTCCAATTCTTAATTTAACGAGTTCATTGGTGTTTGTGTAGGTGGTTTTTATGTGGAACATGAGTTAAAAAGCTTTGGTCAGGTCTTTTTAACCTAGTTGAGTTCAAATATTTGTCTGTATTTCAAATTTATCTTATTTCATACAGTGCAAAAGCTGTTCATCCAATATTAGGAACCAAGTCTAATTGCATTCCATAACTACAGGTTCTGCTGGTACGTTAGCAGCGAGTGTTAGCCTGCTAGTACGCGAACATTGCACAGCAAAATTGATTAGCAAGCCGGCCAGAGACTACAGAAGTCGGGAACTACAGTTACATTATCTCTCTCAAAGCTGAAGTATTATCATTGATTCAGCCCCTGATTGATACTTTGAAGTAGGGTATTTCCTTAGTCTGACTGTGCATGCGGAAGCAGCAAGAAGCGGGATGTGTTTACATGGTGGGTACGAATGCCCTTGTCGGGCTGAGGTGGCAACGGAGCACTAACCCAGCACAGAGGTCATTTCAAATCTCAGGAAAACATTTTTAGTAACATTCCCCCAACAAAAACTTAGTCATTCTTAAACATATGAAGTTTTTATTATGAAACAGTAATTACCATATATTAAGTGTAATTACCATATATTAAGTGTAAAAAAATCAGACATTTTTTCATCACTGTCGTGGCATTTTTAGAGAAGCGGCCAAAAAGGCTGAGTTTGACTATAGTCTACTTTACCGCGGAATGAGGGCTTAGAATTACCTTAGTTTTGAGTGTAATAAAAAATTTAACAGCATTCTATACACCTTTGTCTAATATCTGCTTTAAAGGTTTATGTACTTGTTAAATGTAGTACTGAGCACTTCCATTGCGCAGGTTTGACCTACTATGAGGTTCAGAGACTTCGTCCCGGTGCTTTTTCGGAATAAAATTTTTTCTGTGCATTTGACTTAAGATATTACTTAGCCATAGTATGCTTTACATCCCTACCTAATTTTCGGCAGCATTCATTATTACTCTATTAGAAAAAAGTATATTCATAAGAGTAAAATAAAGCAGACAAAGCCACTGGCGGAACACACGAGTGTACGGGTTCAAAGTTATACGTGACGTAGACATATGACGTCCTGACTCCTCCCACAAGGTGATGACAAACGGCTGTCTGATTATCTGAATGAATATTCGTGCCTTGTCAAGGCTTCAAGAATGGCGGCTATGATTAGTCATTGTCCCAATACTTGGCTTAGTCTAAATTCTATGTATAATCCAATCTAATCCTGTGTTTTTATTACAATGATGGTCACCGTCATATTGGGAAAAACATCAAAGGAGCTACGACGAATGCAAAAGTTTTCCTTTGCTAATTTATTTTTAATAATTTTTCAATGGAGAAAGTGATAAAAAGTAATTTCTCGTATTACTTGTGGAAACACTGTACTAAAAGTATTCCAGCACCCGACCTCATGGCATAAATCCTATAAATTAATACTACTACCACCACTACTACAATGTGAAAGCAAGGAGTATTGGTTGTATTTCATTGTTGCTAGAAGTGGAGACTTTTTCACGAAGAGCCAATTATACTTCGAGAAGGAGGCAAGTTTAATGACGTCTTAAGTTACGTCATACCTTCTGAAGCCATTCCTCTCAAGTTTGCTGGCGTTATCTACAAGAAGTCTGTTACTCTACCAGAATTATGCAAGTTTCGTAACACAGAATAGTAGAAAATTAGGTGATGTAAAGGTGCGTCCACACGGTCGAACAATGTCCGACGGACAAATATTGTTACCAATTAACAATTTTCTGCCGGCCTTTGCCTTGTGAGCAAAGTAAAAACACTGGCATACAACTTCATCTGGTACTACTGTTTGTTGCCAGATCTACTTCCATCACTTCAACGCTTATGACGTCATCCTGCTTCGCCTATGATATGGTAGCAATGTTTGTTCGTCGGACATTGTTCGACCGTGTGGACGCACCTTAAGATAATCCTGTCTGTTACGTTTATGTACGTTGATAATTTTTTCCGGAAAGCTCCGGGACACCGGTTGTGAATCTTAGTAGTGACAATGCAGTGGTTTAGTGGTTTAGAGTATGGAGAGTAGTCTTTAGTCGTTAAATACTTAATCAGTATTGGTGATGGAAAATTCAATAAATGATACTTATCCTTGAAGTTTACTGTTCTTCACAAATAAATACTTCTCTGTCGAATGGCAGGTGAATTTGAAGCTAACAAATAAGGTGTTTAAAGTAGTCTAATACCGAGCGAAGTTTGAAGAATTTTCTTATAAGTTACTTTGAAAGCAGTTAAGGTAATTTTGCGGTTGGTTTAGATAAAACTAGAGCTCAAGTAAAACCCGCCTTTTAAGTGACAACGCCTTGACTCCAGAAAACTGAAGTTCTAGTAGCTACCTTCCACCCTTCCCCCGGGTAATGATATGATAGTGTCTTTGTGACTAGAAA
>NC_087205.1:21344025-21381099 GCF_015104395.2 Macrobrachium nipponense | reverse complement strand
CACATATATATATATATATATATATATATATATATATATATATATATATATATATGCACGCGTGTGTGTATGTATGTATGTATGTATGTATGTATGTATGTATGCATGTAAAAATTGATTTTGTATAGGATAAAGCAAATTAAATTGTTACTACTTTAATCTTGCCTTTGGAGTAAGAGAGAGAGAGAGAGAGAGAGAGAGAGCTTTGGTCTGGAATTCATTCAAAGGCATCATAATATAGAGCTTAGGAGAGTGGTGCCATATTTCATTATGCAATCCATTAACTTTCTTCGGTGTTTCACTATTTTCCATTTTACGGACTTTATTCTTTTTTATTTGCGTGTGTAAGTGTGTAATGCTCCCATGTATTTTGCTAAATCTCATTTAATCCTCGCATTTGCATTTACTATTGTCACATTAGGCCTAATTTTTTATTAGCATAATAAATTTCAGTCAACTTTGTTTACCTTCTCATTGGCTTAATTATATTTCATCAAAACTTGTCACCCATAATCCAGGACATGACCATCGCCCAGTTCTGCAGTGCCTTGAAATGATAAGAATGAGAGCAATCTTTAAATTCAAGTCGCAATTATAGATGTCATCACAGCTTGTTCCTATTTTAGAGCTCTGTAATGAAGCAGTTTCATTGATTAGGAAAAGCAGTTAACCAAAATGATAAAGGACGAGTTGTGTGTGTGTGTGTGTGTGTTTTATGGGAGGGGGGGGGGAGGATCCCTCCAAGGGGTGATCCCAGGTCAGGTGTTGTTGACTAACTATAAATGGGAGGCGCGCAAACACCTGCTTCCAGCCTTGATTGTCGCAGCGGGAAGTGGGTGTCACGCCGAGAGACGGACAGATATGTCCGAAGGAAGGGAATCTCTCGTAAAATCGTTGGCTTATGGCCCTTATTGCTTCATAAACAGTTAGCTGGAAATATCCCGTTCATTGTGGAGCAGGTAAGGGTGAGACGGTCTCTCAATAAGAGACGATTTTCGTCCATTTGGCTTCCTGGATGATGTTGGGATCGAAAAAGCTAAGCCACACTTGACACGAGAGGTCATTTCGTCGTGGAAAGGTCACCCTTTCTGCCTGAAAAAGAAGACAAAAGTCAGGTCTGCGATGCGTTGATCGAACGAATGGTAGCGTCAATGTTTTTTTATTGGATATACAGAACTTTAACAATGTTTCTCAATAGTCCATATAGAATCCGAGAAGGGTGAGTTACTTCAATCCTTTCGTATTTTGATTTCAAACTATTAATAAAAAAATGTCCAAATATTTATTCCTCACTGTGAATGAGGCAGTGACCTTTGTGTTCCCTTTGCTTTGGCGCCAGCCCCTCTTAGTTGGAAAACTACATATATGTTGCAAAAAAAAAAAATAAATAAATGGTTAAACATCTCAATTTCAATCGAAAGTGCATAAGCAATTTATTTTGGTCAATTCATGTTAAAGTGTTCACCATTATCTAACTATTGCTGATATGTGCGCACACACGTGAATATATATACGTATATATATATACATATATATATATATATATATATATCTATATATATATATATATATGGTGCTAGGGCAATTCGTCCCTGGTGAACTTGTCGTTGGCCAATTCGTCCCGCTCAATTCATCGTTGCTCAATTTGTCCCCAAGTCAATTCGTCGTTGGGCAATTTGTCCCCAAGTTAAAAGACACTAGGTTGTTTAACTGTTTTATTTATTATTTTCCTGTTTTGGACAGTTTGGAAACAAAGGTTTTTACTTAGATAGAGTTACTTCCAAAGAATACACCCATCCAACAACATGGCTACCTGCAAGATTTTAATTTCAGAGAAAGGAAAAAACAAAGTTGTTGATGAAGAGAATTATATATATACTAAGAATAAGGAGATGCAGATAGACTGAAGATCTACTGGAGGTGTGAAAATCGTGCATGCAAGGCGAGACTTCATACTGATGAAAGCTATATAGAGATTAAGAAGGTTGGTATCCACGCTTCACGCTTCAACAGCCGCAGAGGTAAATGCGAAGACTGTGGTCTCAAATATTAAAGCAAAGTCAATTTCATCTCGTGATGCACCTCGCTCAATAATTGCTGGTGAAGTTGAAAAGTTAAACGAATGTGTTTTATCACAAATTCCTCGGTTGGAACAACTCGGTAAGAATATCAGACGTTGGAGGCAAGCAGATTTTAATCATCCCGCAACCCCACAAACAAATGTTGGGTTCTCCATTCCAACGTGAATACTCTTGCTTAGGACACTAATGAAATTTTTTTTAAAGTATGATAGTGGAATCGAAGATTCAAGCAGAATATTGATATTTGCAAGTGATGAAGCGCTGAGACGTTTAAAAGTGTACAAGACTTGGGCGGCAGACGGAACATTTAAATGCTGTTCTAGTATATTTTTTCAATTATATATAGTGCACGTACAGATCGATAATTTCAATGTCCCACGATTGTTTGCATTGCTATCAAACAAAAAGCCAAAACACACATAATAGACTTTTTGCCAAAATAAGGGAATTGCTGCAGGACGAAGGCCCAGATTGCATACTTATGGATTTTGAAAAAGCAGCGCATAATGGATTTCTTGAATCGTTTCCTGCCTCAAATTTAGCGTGCTGCTTGTTTCATTTAGGGCAAAATGTGTACAAGCATATAGTTCAAGAAGGAATGAAAAGCAGATATCACCAAGATGACAGTTTTAGCCTTAAAATGCGCTGTTTTGATGCCCTTGCCTTCTTACCGGTAGATGATGATGTCGATGGCTACGAGGAACTTGTAGATGATGATGATATGCCACAGTCGGTAGTTTCCTATTTTGAGAATAATTACATAGGACCCCTTAGAGGAAGTGGAGAAAGGAGGCGACGTCTTGAACCACCATATCCATTAACTATTTGGAATGTTTGGGATAGATGCATATCTGGGATTGCTAGCTAAATAACAAAATAATTTAGAAGCCTACCACAGCGCACTAAAAGACACAGTGAATATGAGTCATCCAAATATTTGGAAGCTCATAGATGTTTTGAAATGTGAGGAAAGGTTTGCTAGTTCCAAACTGCAGAAATTTATCCAAGGAGATGAGTCAATGCAAAAGAAAAAATATAGAGACATGAATTTGCGTATAAAAAATGTCATGGAGAGATATGATCCAAACCAAAAAATTACCTTTCTGAAAACAATCGCACACAATCTTAAATTTTAGAAATTAAATGCTTAACCAATATTTTTAAGAATTTTATTGCAACTTGTCTACTATTTTCATTATATATTATCTTGTACTATAAATTTGACTGAAAATAAACACTACACTTTTTTTTGTATTTATATTGTAACTTCCCCCCCTTTCCTAAAAACGATACAATATTAGAAGCAAAGTTTCTAAAAATTACTTTCAAACTAAAATTGTCGTTAGACAATTCTTTTTTTAAGGAGCAAAGTTTTAAAATGTACTTTTGAACTAAAATTGTCATTAGACAATTTCTTTTTTGAGGAAGCAAAAAGGGTCCAGTATGTAAGACAAAAAAAAAAGGAGTGTCAAGAATACGAAAATAAATAATTGAACTCGACGATTTGCCCAACGACGAATTGACTTGGGGACAAATTGAGCAACGACGAATTGCCGTCGACGAATTGACCGGACACCATATATATATATATATAATATATATATATATATATATATATATATATATTATATATATATATATATATATAATTTATATATATATATATATATATATATATATATTATATGTGTGTGTGTGTGTCATGTAATATACATACATACAAACATACATACATACATATACGTGTATATATATATATAATTAATATATATATTAATAATATATATATATATATATATATATTATATATATGTATATATAAATTAATATATATATATATATATATACACATTAGGTATGCGTGTGTGTTTATGCGTGAAAACATTATAAAGTCAAACGTTCATTGTACCTATTTCGTTACTAAAAAGAACTGATAAACTCGTAACAACGAGCATCTTACGCCCTCTTTCCTTGTCACATACAAGTAAGTCTCCTCTGGCGCGAGATCGTCCGCCACAGGGACAGATATGCTAACGGCTCGGTGGTGGGGAGGGGAGGGGGGGGGGGTCGTTGCCCCTGAAAACGCATCCAATCAAGCTATCTATTAACCATCGAAGGAGAAGCGACTCGAATGTTTATGGTGTCCTTATGTGTCCCTATCTCCCGGGAGCCATGTGGAACACGTCTGTTATAGTTTATTTTGACTACCCAATTTGCATCTCATCTCGATGATTCTCCTTAGTTCATTTGCCATTACAGAATCAGAATCGTCCAGATACCCGGCTTTAGAAATACCCAGAGGTTGCTGAATTTCGACCTGGGCTCTATACTATCATGACCTGAGTAGCAGCTACCCATACCGACAACTGCGACTGTGATGAAGAAGTGTCTCTGATGTTTTTTTATATTAACTAAAAATATGGTATTTACTCTGTATTATAATAAAACTTCATATTTTAAAGAATGACTTAAGTTTTTGATAGGAAGATAAATGTTATTAGAAATGTTTTCCTGAGATTTGAGAACACCTCTGTGCTGGGTTAGTGCTCCGTTGCCACCTCAGCCCGACAAGGTCATTCCATGACCCTGACCCACCATGGAAACAGCTCCCGATTCTCGCTGCCCCCGCCTGCACAATCAGGCTAAGGAAATCATTTATAATGTTAATCGGTACTTTTTAGATGAAAAGGCCAACGGAGGACCTTTGCTCCCTCCCACTCAAGCCCTTGCTCGGACAGCCAAAGCCGCCAAAGTAAGCGAAAGGACAGTTAGAAGGATATGCTCCAAAGCAAATCAAGAGTGGTGGTCAGCGGCTGAACACATGAAAGAGAGAGAGAGGTGGGACGGGATTACCTACCTTGGGAGAAGGGGCAACGGTGTGGAAAATTCAGGGTAAACAAGGCCAACGCCTTAGCGACCAAAAAGGCTGGTGTTAGCGTGCCACCTCGGTGGCAGCAAGCTCCATTCTCGAGCACTTCATTGAGGAGTGAGAGATGTGTATTTCTGGTAATAGAAGTTCACTCTCGACGTGGTTCGGAAGTCACGTGAAGCCCTTGGTCTCGTTGCTGAATAATCACTGGTTCCATGCACCGTAAAAACACCATACAAACATAACTATCATTACTTGAGTAGCTACCCATACCGACAACCACGACGTTAGGCAACTTCTGAATTTAGGATACCTTCATTCTGCGAAAATGCCAGAATTGAAAGAACTTGGTCCCCGGGCTGGACGAAAGCAACTATAAACGTAGAGTTGATTACTCGTGGCAAGCTTTGTTCCTCACGGAAAAAATATGTCCATTATCATTATCATCATTATTATTAAATACCCATAGCAGAACAATTCTTGAAATGGAGAAACAAATCCATAGTATATATAGGTACAAATATATTAAAAACTAAATCTATCCAGAGAGCTTTTGGAAATCTGTACGATTCCCTTTTTCAATCGAACAGATTTCCGAAAGCTATCTCTGGAGATTTATTTTGGAATATATTTGTACCCATACTTTAGTGTAGAGTTGTTTCTCCATTATTATTATTATTATTATTATTATTATTATTATTATTATTATTATTATTATTATTATTATTATTATTATTATTATTATTATTATTATTATATCGAAATCTCGCAACTAGACCAAAATCTTTCTACTGCAAGTGACCCCAACTCTGACATTCTTATTTATTTATTCAAAGCGATGGTACAAATGAAAGCATAATAGAATGGTGTTCATTATTTAAGCGTAATCTTTGCGCTCTACGGAGTCGGAATATTGATCTTTTGCTGAGGTTTTAAAATAATTGTCCCACTATATATGTAATATTCCGTGTGGATTTGAAAATGTAGAACATACTACGAAAGTACTTGTCCCAATCCCTGATTTACTTTACCTTTCTATCGTGGATTTAAGATATATATATATATATTATGATATATATATATATATATATATATATATATATATATATATAATATATATAATATATTATAATATATATAGCGATTACCACAAGGAAAATGATGGGCAGAAAACCGAGCGCTTTCGTCTTTACTAAGACATAGTCGTTCCTTGACAATGTCTTAATAAAGACGAAAGCGCCTGGATTTCTGACTATCACTTTTCCTGTGGTATCCGCTTATTTAATGAAGTCACGTGCATGTACTGTGATTTTTTAAGGATATATATATATATATATATATATATAATATATATATATATGTGTGTGTGTGTGTGTGTGTGTGTGTGTGTTGTGTGTGTGTACATACATTTTTAGTTTGCTCACAGCACGGACAATGAGAGACGTTTCAGTCATGGGCCCTAAGGTCCAAGAATTGCCATTCGAATTGTAAGTAATACCGGTATAATCTATATACTTCATTTTAGGTACAGTTAGCATCAGCTATTTTTTTATGTATTATTCATTAAAAAAAATTCTTATTATTTTCAATTTTAGCCATTTTTAGTTTTTTTCTGTCTTTGAAACCTTGTTATGAATGAATCAGTAATTCTTTTAATATTATCTCCTTCAGAACCTCATAATAGTACGTTTGTGGAAACACTCAGATGCTAGATTTCATATGAAGTGTTTTGATGTAGCTATTTACTTTAGAATCTGACGCGAAAAACTATCTTATAACGTCCATAATCACTGACCAATCCAATTTAATCCGTGTTGATAACTTTGCAGCAACAGCTGACGGTGCTAAACAAATCTCTTTTTTCAGATTCTTGCATGATACTTCCATTTTGGGATTACGAGGCTTTCCTCTGTTGATCAGCGGCCCCTTTTTATTAGAATTATACTCATGTAGCGGCCCCCTTATTATGATAATTTCCCTCTTGGGTTTAAAAGTGTTTTTCAGGGTATAATATATGGTACTAAAATTGCTACTAAATTATTTATTAATGGCTTATCTTCAACATAAATGTTTACATTTTACTTAAATAACTTTCACAACATTATTAATTTTGCAATTTTGCACTTAAAGTTTAGTGAACTTAACAGCAACACTTCCTCGTCACATTATCCTGAGGACCCCTTGGAACATTCGACGGCCCCTGGGGGTCTGCGGACCACACTTTAAGAATCACCGACATAGACCCATTATCATTAGTTTCCTTAGAAAATAAGAGGCTAAATTATTTATCAGGGAGAAATAGCCACTCAAAGCTAACCATGCTTAGTTTTGGCACCACACTGCCGTCGTGCCATAGATGTGACTATGTAGCTTCTGGTAAGGTTAAACCAGCAAAAGCAGATCCAGTCTGTAATGTTTGTTCATTTTCGGATTTCTAAATATATAAATGACTTGTTTCGTAGTTTCTTTAGTTTCCAGTCAATGTCCATAGAAAGAATATTCAAAAGTTGAAAGTTGACGTTATCTCTCTTATACTTTCATAAATTAACCACTTTAATGCATAATCCCATCCACAGTGACATTCATCTCTCTGTGTTTATGATTTCCATGTACCATAAACACGGAGGGATGAATGTCAGTGTGGATGATGGAGGAACAGAAACGTTGAATTTGAGAAAGTCTGAGAGAACGAACAGGAAGAGAGGACTTTTACGTGACTGACAAAGCAAGGAAGGTAGCAGAAACCCTACAAGAGGTTTGGATGAGGGGAGGGATATCAGTGGCAATAGGAATTCCAGCGTATGAATGGACTGTTGAACCAACTCACCGTTATGGCGGTGAAGTGAGGATCGTGAAAGCAACTGACGGAGAAAAAAAAAAGTAAAATATGTAGCGAATTAATTTTTGTGTTGTATGCATAGCATAAGAAGAGTTGAAAGAGCAAAAACGTCGAGTACGAATTTTTAGCCTGAAGGAAAAGATGGATATGTGAGTTTCAAGGTGATTTGACCGTATGCAGAGAATGGAACCTCGAGAGAAAGTGTTGTCTGGATACTTATGGAGGCGATGTTGTAATGGATGAAGCTTAGCACCTGGAATGAAAGATCGAGATTATGGAGCATTTGGTACAAGGGTCTGTCTACCTTTCAAGTATGGAATATAATAGTGGATCCTTTATCTTGTAGAGAGCAGTTGAACACATCAGAACGGGATTCTCGGAATGACTGATTGGCAAAATGTTGAAAACCCCCTCTTACTTTGCTGGTAGTATTTATCACTGATTAACTTAATTAAAACATCTTCAGATGTCTCATGCAATATCTATGGATTTAAGTAAGACTATTCCTCCGAACAAATCTCACGTATTACTCATGAATTGAGACGATTCTTTCGCATGAGTCTCATGTGGTAACCATGAATTAAGTAAGACTATTCTTTCCAAAAAGTTTCGTGTACTTCCATCAGTAACTTTCAATTCGAATAACCGTAGACGACTTTAGTTTAGCTTTTTTTTTCTTTAATTCAGCTAAGGTCACTTTCATCAATACTTTAAAAAAAAAACAGAAGAATGACTCACTGGCTAGACGGAAACCCGTAAAGAGAGAGAGAGAGAGAGAGAGAGAGAGAGAGAGAGAGAGAGAAGCAACATTTTGCAAAACGCTCTCCACGAAATGAGCCGAGCCCAGAAAATTATCGGGCAAAATGCTAGCCTATAAGGAGGGCCACCGCCCAGCCAGGGCTAATGAAGATGGACTGTTCGAATGAGCTGCGATGAGGTACAAATGGTCGTAGCCAATAATTCTTCGTTAGGTCGAACAACTCGTCGTCGTGCCTATGCAAAGTAGCTCCGGCATGAGTTCTCTTGTAGTATATCGCTGATTTTGGTTGTCCGTAGAATACAATTCCGTCCTCCGACGGAGTCTTGTGGAAACTTGGGCGTAGATTCGAAGTTTATTGGTAGTTCAGGGCGCTTACAGGTTACCATTCTGTCCTCCTATGAAAGATTCGAAGGTCCTAAATAGGTCATGTAACTTATAGGTAACGGTTCTGTCCTCCTATAAAGAGAGTCCTATGAAAATGCGAACATAGATTCGAAGGTCCTGGGTATGTCATGTCGCATATAGGTAACGGTTCTGTCCTCCTATAAAGAGTCTCCTGTGAAAATGCGAACATAGATTCGAAGGTCCTAGGCAGATCATGCCGCTTCCAGTTTACGATTCTGTCCTACTATGAAAAGTGTTCCGTGAAAACGTAGACATAGATTCGACGTTTATCGGTAGGTCCCATATGGGTTGCGATTCTGCTCTATGAAGAATCCTTTGAAAACGTGGCCAAAGGTACGAACTTCTTCTGTTGGCCAGGTCGCATTTTAAGATTCTCTCCTCCTCTGAAAGCGTCGAAAAAATTGTTACAGCGCCTCAGTGGCGTGATTGGTATGGTCTTGGCACGCCACCCTGTGGCCGCGAGTTTGATTCTCGGGCATTCTATTGAGGGGTGAGAGATGTGTATTTCTGGTGATAGAAGTTCACTCTCGACGTGGTTCTGAAGTCCCGTAAAGCCGTTGGTCCCGTTGCTGAATAACCATTGGTTCCATGCAACGTAAAAACACCATACAAACAAACAAGACAAAATTGTTACCAATCTCACCGGTTGAAAGTCGATGCTGCTTCAAAGAAATCACTAGGAGATAACGATGGAATTCAACTTTGGTCTCTTTAACTTAAACTGATAAAATCACACAAAAGTGCAAAAGGAAAAACTGTGAAAGTAAGCTTCCCAAGACATATTTGCACAAAAGCACATCAAGAATGGTCATAGGTAAAGAAAAAACCATAAACTATATATATATATATATATATTATATATATATATATTTATTTATTTATATATATCACACATATATATATATAATATATATATATATATATATATATATATATATATATATATATATATATATATATATATATATATATGTGTGTGTGTGTGTGTGTGTGTGTGTGTGTGTATATGTTTACAGAAAGAGTACACTTTCTAATTCTTATATTCATTTTTACTCATCATGACGTCCAAGTGAAAAGTAACGTACTTAGTAATCTACTTTTCTCTAGCATATCGTGTGTGTTTGTGTGATCCATATTTTTAGATAAAGAGCTGAACTTAATAGTTTCAAATTTTCAGAATATTTAATTGAGAATTCTCTCTCTAGAGATAGTTAGAGGTATTACCATCCAAGGAAAAGGCCTGAACAACCGTTATCTTAGAGATCACTTTCACACCCTTCCAACAAGGAGCTTAAAGATTTTTCTCTAAAATTAAATAAAAAAAAAAATGGGTACAATGTTGTGTTCCAGTACCCTTTCACAGAGGGGATGTGACAAATCATAAAAAACGATGATGTGAAATTGTCCGAGGACATTGGTGTTTATGCTATTGGTGGCTTTGATTGTGATTCTTGCTGTATCAGTGTAAGTGGGGCGTTCGTTTGGCAAGCGCAAAAATGAACATATTTCAGCATACAAATTGGGGAATAATTATAGTCTAGGAAAGGGATCATAAAATAATTTTTTAAATGGTCAAGTTGTGTATAAATGCTTGGACAGATCCATCAGAAGATGTAATGCCTTTGATGGAAACTTAGGCCTTATTGAAAGTAATATTAATAGTGAAGACATTTGTGAATGTGTTGGTATTCGTAATTTTAGGAATACATCTAGTTAGTTGAATTCTTTCCAATATCAAAGTCATAATTTAGAACTAAATCACCTTGTTGGCTCTTTAGCGGAAGACTCCAGCAGGTTTCTTCCTCCAAGGGCCTAAAACCCTCATTAAAAAGTTGTACTTTCCGTAAAATTTGTTGGTACTTATGGAGTCCTGCTCTAGTTTGTTTCCCGAGTTGTATATTATACTACACTTCAGTGATCAAGTCCACAGCAATTGGACGAAAGCTATAAGCTTTACACATATATATTTTTAATATACTACGTTTTGCTACAGGAATTTCGCTGTGGACTTTACTTAACATGTATATTTCATACATACATACATACATACATACATACATACATACATACATACATATACATACATACATATACATATATATATATATATATATATATATATATATATATATATATATATATATATATATTGATTTCGGCTGTACCTTAAGCAATTTTAACATCTATTCTTGAAAAAGATCTAATCCTGACTAAGTGGTTCTGGAAGTACTATATTCGTTTAAAGAACATCACTCCCTGTCTACGTATATTCGATAAATGAGTATTTTTATGGTAAAGAAAACTGTCTCTTTCGAAGCTAGCTGGCTTCCCCTAGGCAATTGGGTATTATGGTTTTTTTTACAGATTTCATACGCCTGTTTGTGTTCAGATTTTTATCAATTAAAAATATATTGTCAACAGTTAACTCTAAGTCTTCAGTAATATATTTTCGGTTTCGAGCAGGTATTTATCAGTCTAGAAGGTTATAATTCTGTTGTTAATCTACCAATAGTATAGAATTATAGCTACTTCTTTTTAATCTATGATTACCATCCTAGTGTAGCTGTGTGAGAATTCCCTGCATGTATGACATAATTCATGCGAAATAATTTACTAAAATGTCATAATAATGACTTAGATTTATCATCACATCTGATAAGTTTTGCCTGATATGATTCTTAATGACAGATTGTGCATCAAAAAGGAACTTCCAAGTAGTTTTGATCAGTTTTGCCTAATGGGATTTTTTATTACTGGTTGTGTATCAAAAAGGAACTGCATAGTAGTTTTGATCACCTTTAACTGATATTACTTTTTCTATTACAGGTTTTATATCAAAAAGGGACTTCCTGGTAGTTTTGATCAGTTTTGACTGATATGATATTTTTATCACAGGTTGTGTATCAAAAACGACTGCCTAGTAGTTTTGATCAGCTTTAACTGATATGATTTCTTTATTAGAGTTGTGTATCAAAAAGGAACTTCTGGTAATTTGGATCAGTGTTGCCTGATATAAATTTTTTTGTTACAGGTTGTGTATCATAAAGGAACTTCCTGGTAGGCGACACCATTTTGCTCTCTTAATTGTTACCTAGCATTCCTTTTTCTGTGTTGAAGGTTTGTTTTTATTCGCATATTATGTTACCTCTTGGATCTCATTATGACCAATCACTCCTTGCACTAGACCCTGATGTGAAATGTACTAATTTTTCAAGTCGACAGAATGGCGCTACCCACGTCATTTATTCGGATTATAACCAGTGTATAAGTGTACAAAAAAAAACCGTACATACAAAGCAACATATGGAAGTCCGGTCTGCGCATGCTCTAATTTACCGTTTGCTAAATTTTCTCGTTTACATATAAACACATCTTACTGTCAGAGAACATTCGAATATTGTTTTTTATGTCCTTTGAAATAGAGCTGAAAAAAAAAATTTATCGTTATTTTATATTTATCAATTACATATAATAACGAAGCAATTTCTTCTTTGCGAACGTGAATATGTTTCTAATCTAAGTATATTCGAATTACTGAGGGATCATCCGTAGTTATTAATATTTTGAAACGCTAATAAAATTTTTGTGTTATTTTCAAGAGAGATGAGATGATCGCTATCCGGGTATTTGTGCATGACAATTTTGAGCTTGTTGCATGCCTTCATATCCCATATGTTTCACAGGTCTTCTTGTATAAACTCTTGTTTCTATGAAATGTTTCCACTGATTTCATACACAGTGCAAGAGGTTACATCCCGTTCCATAACCCTTGACCGTTGACGGAAATCCGCTGCCCGTGTGTTGAACACCTTTATTTTATATTATTCTAATTTCTTCTCACACCTTTTCTCCCTTTTTTTTCTCTCGCCGGTTCAACACATCTGCCTTTCCTTTACACGCCGAAGTCCTCAGACACACACAAAGACGTTATTTAGAATCGGAAATGAACATGTAGAGAATCTCGAATGCACAAGTCGCGACCCTGTCTTCTAAATTTACACTCAATTACATACCTCGACCGATATAATGACAGGCGTCCCCGGCTGGTTTGCTCGACAGACAGAACTTGGACAAGGAAACGGTCGACCTTCCAGTACCTGGAAAGCCAGGCCTGAAGACCTGGAGGAAAGCTGGGAGGGGGGAAAATGGGAAAGAATGTGAATTATGCCGCATGAAATATGACCGGAAACTCACCCAAAGGGCCACTGGGTTAAATTTAGTAACCTCAGTCAACAGCTGGAAAGCAAATGGAACATTTCGAAGATGTAGATTCTATTCTTCAACACTTTTTGTTCTTGCCGTCGTGACGATAAGCAACACAGGCTCGGTCAGTCCTTGTCTGGGTGACCTCAAATGAATTCCAGGCAGTTAGATGCCCGTTACCCCTCTAGACTCTCAGTCAGTGACCCAGAACAACATTATAGCCTCTTGCGGTGGTGGAGTGGGTCAATAGCTTCACTGACGTTCCTGGATTTGTATGGTGTCCTGGGTTCGCGCCCGGGCGCCGACAATTCCATTATCGCCAAATAAAATTCCCCTTCGGTTAAGCATATATGAAAATATATTAATTCCGAGGTAGATATTAAAGGACATTTGTAGCTTCGATGTATGTATATGAATCACGGTAATGTGATATGACTTATATATATATATATATATATATATATATATTATATTATTATATATATATATATATATAACCATATTAGTTATCGATGTCTTTGGGAGCTTGGTGATAACATGTTATAGGAAGAGTATATTTCAGAATTATCAAGAAGCAGCGATACTGCCTAACCTCCCCTTGACGGAATTTTCCTTCTGAATTAATAGAAATACCTCATATAAGAATCCACTAATTGGCATAAACATGTGCAACACGTATAAACTTATTTATGTGCTTAAGTAGAGAACATTCTCTCTCTCTCTCTCTCTCTCTCTCTCTCTCTCTCTCTCTCTCTCTTGTAAAAGTAAATCCAAATGATTTCAAAATACCTTTTTTAGACTGTTGACCAATAAATGCCAAACGCCATTGGCATCTAAACCCTCAAGACCCTTCATGAAACTTAAGGTGGATTATGGGATCTGTATTTGGGACAGGAATGGGTCACAATGAGGCCAAAAAAATTAAAAAGCCAGTGATTGACTGAGTGGCTGACTGAATGACTGACTGGGAGACAGAGCCGAGTCTTACATTTAGAACGTCACTCATGTCAAGATCAGTTTTTGAGGCAGCGGACGTCGGAAAAATATCAGATATCAAATGTGCTAAGAACTCGATTGTACATGGTGTCCATAAAGTCCCAGTACCATTACAAGTATTTATTGTTCAGAAACCATATAACATAGAGTAATGCAGTTTTTTTTTGTAGAATGTTCTACATTTCCTCACGTTTACATTCAGGGCACTTCATTCTACAAAAGACTGCATTACTCGGTTATATAGTTGTTATATGGTTTCTGAGCAATAAATACTTGTAATGGTACTGGAACTTTGTGGACACCCTGTATGATACATATGTTTAAAAGTATATTTACTTTTTATGATAGATATGCTTTTTCTAATCGCTATATATATCGACGTACGAATGATCTAGTTTGCTGTGAATGCCTTTTTATTAACTGTACTACATGTGCATGTTTGTGTTATCAAAATTGTTGTAAGAGCTTTTTCCTAGAGTTTCGACGCATGCGCAAGAGCGTATTGACAAGCTTGCTGTAGGTAGGTACTTAGTCCCCCGTTGTTCTTCAAGTTTTCTCCGAGTAAATTAACATTGAAAATTCTCCAAAGGTCGTGTTTTCAAATGTCCAACGCCAGCGCTTGCCACCTGTGTCCCTCTTCATCATTCTCCACAAGGCACTTAGACCGAAACAACTGGGTATTTACCATAGTTAAAAATTCCCTAGTCCGGCAGTTCTCCACGCAGGTGTGCTACCGTGTAATTAAGAACCTCCATGCAAATACAGGGTCTTCCTGTGGTCGCCAGATTGCTATGCTACTGTCCGGAAAGGAACAAAGATCCGTATCGTCTCATTTCCCTGGTGGAGGATATAGCTTTAACGAGGCCAACGTTCGCCAGTTAAATTCTGGGAAACGCTCGGTATTGGGAACCCTACAATCATGGATATAATACGGCCCTGGCATTTCATAAAAATTCATGTATGCATAGGCCTTCAGACACATACACATACTCTATGTGTGTAAATATATATATATATATATATATATATATATATATATATATATATATATATATCTTAACCTCCCTTTTATTAAAAGTACACAAATTGGAAACCCTTACCTGTTGTCAATGGTGCCCTCTGTCTGCAACCATGTCGTTAGGCTATTAAGATCTCGTAAGTATAAAAATATACTATTTAATACCCAAAGCAGTTGAATATAAAATAGAACAAAATGATTAACAAGTCATAATGACAGAAAACCCAGATCTGACAATAAAGAAAACTAGTAAGTTAACATTCTACCCTCCTGACTAAGAATTCACTCCCAGACCCAAAATGTCAATAAGTTCATCATATTACTCAGGTTAGAGATTCCCGTCTCTAGTACCATGAAATAGAACCCATCTGTAGTAAAGATAATAATGGATAAGAGATACACTTCGCACATCACTCCTTTCAAAGTATTTACGTAAAAGGAGGTATTTCACACTTCTCTTTCTTTTCAAAGGTAATGGTTTTCTAAGTCTTACAAAATATGTGTCATACCTTTACGATGGGGGCTTTCTCTCCCGACACCTGACGTGTACCACCTGACCTCTTTGATCTCACCAAAAGGAATGTGGCTTTCGCAAGTGCCTTGGACTATTAGGCCTGTAACATCCGTGCAAACGAATGTACATACTTGACTACAAGACAAGCGATCTCTCGGTTAAACGCTTACGTACCAAAATTCCTTCACTCAAGTAAGCTGCCTTTACAGCCTGTCTCCAAGCAAGACATGATAAGTGATTTCACTAACATTACACACTTGTAAGATATATGTGCATGTGTGTGTGTGTGTGTGTGTGTGTGTGTGTAACTGAATCACGAAAGTTTGGAACGTGATAAATCCATAAATATAGGTATAAGCCATGAAGGAAAAATAAACAATGGAGTTTCTGCAAGATCTTTCGACTCAACGTCCTTTACTCAGCAGATAAACTGCTGAGTAAAGGCGTTGAGTCGAAAGATCTGCAGAAACTCCGTTGTTTATTTTTCCTTCGAGGCTTATACCTTTATATATATATATATATATATATATATTATATATATATATATATACATATACATATACATATATGAGGTTTTAGTCTTCCTTTTTCACAAAGATAGCTATGTGAGGTTGTAGTCCACAGGGTAAAAGAAGAGCTGGATTTTCTTTTAGTTCAACAGTTTCGGCCGGCCACTGGCTCTTATCGGGAAGGGGCTGTTTATTCTCTTCTTTTCCCTTGTGGACTACAACCTCATATATATATATATATATATATATATAATATATATATATATATATATATATATATATATATATATATATATATATATATATGTATATATATATATATATATATATATATATATTAACAACATATCCCACAGGGGAAAAAAAGGAGACAGGGTGTAGGTCCTCCTGACCGGTTTCGGCTTTATTTTCAAGCCATTGACAAAGGACTGATACATAGTATTAGAATTCACGAGTACAAAGACAGTACTGACGAACATACACACAACCGTTTGAGACTGCAGATCCACCCACAGGCAGGTGTCAAGGTAGGAGTGGCTTTCAAAATCATTTGGCTAAAATTTACCAATAAATTCAAGGGATACTACTGCTTAGGGTTACAAGTCCACACCTGACAGTGTCAGGGAGGCGGGTTGAACATCTCATTACCACACTACTGACTGCCCCCTTACTGTGTTTACAAATATAATAATCCTATTTTTCTTCATATATCTCTACAGCCTACCTTAAAATTTAAACAGTTTTACAAATTTCTTTTGATATTAAAGGATCAAGTTTATACAATCCTTGACTGATGTTCATATTATTGTTGTAACTTTTTTTTATAAAACTAGATTCAATGATATTCCTTTCCAATGCATTATTAGAACACACCAGCTTTTTTGCCCCTTCCCAGTTAATAGCATGATTGTTCTCACTAACATGTACAAATATACCACTATTTCCCTGTGCATATCTCACACATTGTTTATGTTGTTCTATTCTTTTTTCCAGTGCTTTCCCCGTTTGACCAATGTAAAAGTTGTCACAAGACTTGACACGGGACTTTATATACACATCCTTTTAGCTTATTCGTCGGGGAGGGGGAGTTTCTTAATAAGTACCTGTTTCATTGTTTTATTGTTTGAAAACTACATTAACACCAAAATTCTTCAGGAGATATGGGATATCTTTCATATTACTATTATAAGGTATTACAAGCAAATTTTTGTTGTTGTAAGGTTCTTTTTTATTTTGATACATGGGCTTTTTTGCCTCTTTTAATGCATTGTTTAGTACATTATCTGGATATTTCAGTTTCTTGCCTGTATTCCGAATCTTATCTATCTCCTCATCTATATATTCTGGGCTACATACCCGTAGTGCTCTTAAAAACATGGATGCAAAAACACTGATCTTTTAACCTTATTGTTTTGTCCAGAATAGAAATGTACATAGGAAGAAATTTTAGTAGGTTTTCTGTAAACACTATACTTAAACCCACTACTATTTCTCCATATGAGGACATCCAAAAAGGTAGGCATTCATCTTTTTCTATTTCCATAGTAAATTTAATTGATGGTACTAATTGATTTAACCTGGCAAAAAACGTTATTTTAAAATCTTCGTTCCCTGGGCCATACACAAATTATGTCGTCACATATCTAAACCAAGGTACATTGCGTGGAATTATATTATTCAAAATGTTCTTTCAAAAAATTCCAGATATAATTACTTAGCACTGGGGACAGAGGGTTTCCCATTGCCATACCAAAACTTTGTGAGTAGAATTTTCCATTGAATTCAGATAAAGATATACACATGACAAAAGCAGATAAATCAGGTGCCCTAGTAATTTTAAACAAAATGAATACATAGAAAAAATGGAAAGTCTTTTGGGTTATAATAGCACTTATAAAAGATTAAATAAGAACCCGATAGAAAGTGTTGAATAGTGGTTTCAATAAAAAGTTAAAAATCTGTTAAAAGGTAATGAAAGCCTTATAAAAGAAGGTGTGTGTGGACCTCTCCATCGCTACCGTATATGTATGGTACGATAAAAACCCATAAAAACAAAACTTCCCTGCCAGACCAATTATCAGCTCAGTGGGTTTAGCATCTTATAAATTAGCAAAATATTTAGTTGATATCCAATTAACCCATTGGTACGTAACATCTCCTAATGCCAATATTAAGAATAATGTGGACTTGATAGTAAACAATAAATAGTGTAAAAGTTAATAGTGAATCGAAACTTGTGAGCTTTGATGTAGTATCTCTATTCAACAAAAGTGCCTATTGATGATTTATTGGAGTTTCTATTGGAATTATTAGAAAACAAACAACTGGATATTCCATTTTCTAAAAGCACCTTAATTGAACTAATAAATATGTGTTAAGACTGTAAATTTGAATTCAATGGAAAATTCCGACTCACACAAAATTTTGGTATGGCAATGGGAAACCCTCTCCGTCCCCCAGTGCTAAGTAATTCATATATGGAATTTTTTTGAAAAGAAAATTTTAAATAATATAATTCCACGCAAATGTACCTTGGTTTAGATATGTTGACGACATAATTTTTGTATATGGGCCAGGGAACGAAGACGCTAAATAACGTTTTTTGCCAGGTTAAATCAATTAGTACCAATCAATTAAATTTTACTATGGAAATAGAAAAAGATGAATGCCTACCCACCCTTTTTGGATGTCACTCATATGGAGAAATAGTAGTGGGTTTAAGTATAGTGTTTACAGAAAACCTCAATAACTTTTTTTCCTATGTACATTTCTATTCTGGACAAAACTATAAGGTTAAAAGATCAGTGTTTGCATCCATGTTTTTTAAGAGCACTACGGGTATGTAGCCCAGAAATATATAGATGAGGAGATAGATAAGATTCGGAAATACAGGCAAGAAACTGAAATATCCAGATAATAATTACTAAACAATGCATTAAAAGAGGCAACAAAAAAAAAAGACCATGTGTAAGTGTTTTACATAATAAAATATGGAATGTTAGTCCATATATATAAAGTCTAAAACTAAAGAGGTGCAACCAGATTGCTTGCAGGAATGTGATCAGACTAGAGACGCTAAAGATGACGTATACATAAAGTATGTAAGCTAAGATAACATGCCGTCACCTGTAGTCATTCAATTGTTTTATAAACATTAGTCCAAGCTCCCTGCTTGAGACAACCACCGCCTACGTGATCTGTAGCGTGGTCTCATTCGATTGTGTGTTCGTATGAAACTATGTCATCTGATAGTATGTTCATATGTTCGAACTACTGTCTGTTCCTTCATAACTTGTAACAGAGATGGTAGACAAGCAGAACAGAGTTAGCTATCGTCATTAGAAGACCTGTACCTCTTTTACCTAAGCTTTATCATGTAGAGAATAGGATTAGCCATCATCATTGGCAGAAGCGATCAAGCTATCGTCATAGAAGACTTGTTACGATCATCCCTGATCTTCATCCATGTAAAACTTAGAAGATTATACTATTTTTATACCTTGTGTTTTTACTAAGAACCTCACCGAACCATGAGTTCAACACATCGTCGTAAAGATAATTACCGAACTTCGTAAGTGATCTACAAAACCCCAGACCTCCATGAAGATGGAAGTGCAATACCAACCGACTTAGCGTATAGATTATCGCTAGTCTAACATTACTCATAGGGCGCCTTATTATACAAGGCACAGAGCCCTAATATTGGTGGCCAGCGGACCAGAAGAACTCTACAAAAAAACGTCCATACGAAGAAAAAACCAGAATAATAAATCATGTATCATAAGAAGTCAACGACGACGGAAGCAGCAGATTCTTCAAGCAACCTAGTATCATCATTAGTGAGCGACTTCAGAAAAACAACAAGATTCGTCAAGCAACTTAGTATCATCGTTAGTGAATAACTTCAAGAAGAAAACAAAACCGACGTGTCTTTTTCCTACGACAACGCAAGCTTCGTCTCTCATTAGAATCATTCAAGAAAACATCGTTAGTGAGCGTTTCCGGCACTCCAAGAAAACAAACCGAACGCGTCTGCAGCATCGGATCTTTCAAGGGCTCGAATCATCGAAACAACGCGCACGGGGGAAACTGAAGCCAAACCAGGTCGTCCGCTAAATAGAGGAGGACCAAGGCCGTGTGGTCGTTATCGAACAACCGTGACTTCCCACAAAAGCAAGCTAAGTACAATTTTTTATTCATTTGAGTAACTTTGAGTGGTTTCCTTTACAGGTCGAATTTCGTTATTCCTGTGGCTGAAGTTACGAGACATTCTTAATCTTACTTTTTTACAGAAATTATCTACATCATTGAGATTTTCGCTACTGCGAGTTTTTATCTTTGAGTGTCTGTTTCCAGAAGTTCTAATAAAATATCATAATCATATACTATGGTTAATTTATCATTTTGGGAGATTATTAATCCCTTACGTAACAAATCATATTAAACAGTGAATATGCGTTTACGCAGTGGACGTCTGTATTTATACAGATGCATGGATAGGGTCGTTAAGCACCGTAGTGATTAGAAAAACACACAAAAAACAAGTTGGAACACCAGTACAAATCTAGATAAATTAGAGGTAACACTATTTCGGGTTCATGACAATAAATGCTCCTTTGCAAAGGTCGATAGCAGGTTTTTAGCCTTGAGTTTTTTGAGTTTTTTTATATTAAAATATCGAACCTCAATGACTCAACTTAACTTTAAAATATGGCTGGATTGCAAGGAATAACATGTCTGTAAAAAACTTTCATCAGGCTAAATGCGCTGACCAGGATCCCTCACTATTTCAAATTTTAGCAAAGAATGAAGTACAAACAGTTAAAATTGTATGCAGTAGTGATAACTTGTCTTATTAGTAATCGCTCAGTTCCTAATAGTTCGTCATTCATTGCTGTATACGTAACCAGCAACATAATGCTAAAATCACACAATACGTTGCCGATGGTAATAAAGAGAAGGATCCTAATTATTACAAAAAGAAATAGAAACAGTAGCCTTCAGAATCAAACAAGCAAACTCGGTTACTGTGTCACCTAGTCAAGCGGTCAAGGTTAGTCAAAACTGCCGAAGTTTTTCAAAACATAGCAAATTCCACACAATAAGCGACTCTAGCAGAGTGGGGAAAAGCGATGTTGGTTCATACCAATATCTTTTTGAATTAAAAAGGATTTTTCCTATGAAACACACGACCGTATAAAGTAATCAGAGCAGGTTTTCGTTTAATTTTAATACATTAAGTTATAATAAATACTGGTGGATTAAGCCCAACTGTACGCGCCGTAAAAATTAGAATATCTTGTTTTATTTCTTTAGTACACGCAATATCTTGTATTTACGGACTCACCGTCTGTTGTTCGAACTTCCCTAATGAGAAGTCCGGATAAGCGAGCGCTTACAGATACCTCTATAGTTATAAAAAAAAAAAAATTGATCTGTATCTAGTGTAATTGTAAGATTCATTTAGGGGTATACAAAATATTATCTTACATCCTGCAAAATAAGGCGTGTTTATCAAAGGAAAATACCTATAAACCTTCAAACATATTAAAATCCGTTTGAACAAAAATGAGACAGTTAATCAATAATAACTTATATAAAGGAACTATACATTTGTCTCATAAATCGTAACATTGTTCAAATGACCCAACAGAATTCTCCCACAACCGCAGTCGCAATTTGCACGCAAAATCTCGGGAAGCATGCACCCTCGAATGTCGTAGTGCGTGTATAAAAGGCTTTGCTGGGAAATGAAATTTTTAATCCTTCCCGACACTCTGAAATATAACGATTTCCGCGAACAAAGCCCTAAAAGTATACATATCGTGGATACAGAAGTTATAAATATCGCATTTTTTATTGTTGCTAATTTTTAATCACGCCACCACCATCGTGGATGAATCTCTCTGATAATCTATCTAAAGTAATATCCGTAAAGTCATTCAAGCAGAGGTGATTCAGCAGAAACTTTTTTTATATTCTACCTGAATACCAGGAAGTTTCTCCACTAGCGAGTGATCTCTGGGAGAAAAACGGATGTCATTGAAAACAAATACGGTCTAAGGACAAACATAAAGCTATATACGTACCTTCGCATAGACTCTCAATGAAATTTCAAAATAGAGATAAATGACGAAGTTGAAAAATGTTAGTAATAGGAGTCATTAGGAAATCAAATAAGCCCATATAATTTTTCCCTCAAATGTCATGCCATAAAAGATCGGATTTCGCGTATCTGCGCAGATTACTGTCGCTTAAACAAGGAAACGACTCCCGATAATTTCCAGTGCGATGTACCGACGACATCTTATCTCTGTTAGGTTAGAATAATTTTTTTTTCACCTACTTGGACTTACTTAAATGCTTTTACCAGATACCATTACCTAAGTGATTGTACCTCATACACCGTTTTCAGCACACCCAGGGGACATTATCAATTTTTACGTATGCCTCCGGCTTACGTTGCGCCCCAAATTACAATATAGTGCTTGGAGACTTTTAGGGGATAACCTACATGCCTATATGGATGATCTTGTAATCTTTTCTAATACCTTAGAAGTACATTCATAAAGTAGAGCTAGTGCTACAGAGACAAAGACAAATATCTCAGAGTAAAATATCTAAATGTGAGTTTTTAAAAAACCGAACATGTTTATCTAGGTTATAGTGTCTGGTCAAGGTCTTAAAAGTAGTCCATGGTAAGGTGTCGGCTATTCATAACTTTCCGGTACTTATTAACGTAAAAGGGGGATACAGCACTTTTGCGCTGTAGTGGGTATTACAATCGTATGTAAATATGTAACTCTTCAATATGACAGCTCCTTTAACAGATCTTACGAAGAAAGAGCGTAGATTTATTATGGTCTGAAAAGCATCAACAGGCGTTCGATATCTTAAAGCGGAATAATGCAGCTTACCTAACTTAAAAATCCCTGATTTAAATAAGGATTTTTTTTTTATTGCAACAGACGCCTCAGACCAGGGTAAGAGGGGTATTACTTCAGTCATATGATAAACATTCTTCCCTATAGCTTTTTATTCACGTAAACTAAAGCCCTCTGAAAGTAAATATGCAGTAATAGGCAAGGAAGGCTAGGTATCTTTAACACTAGTACATTTTAGTTCATAATCTATGGCTATCCTGATAAAGTCCTTACTGAACATGAGTCCTTTACCGAGTTTTTCAAAGGCTTAATCACAGTCCAAAAGGAACTCGGTGACAAATGATCATTCAGGTCTTTGGAGCCAAGATAAGATATCTACCTGGGAAAGCAATAATCATAGCTGACGCATTATCCCGCAATCCCACACCATACAGCAAAGAACCATTAATTAGACTAAAGATATAGAAACATCCGTACCTATTGTTAAAAACCGTATCTAAACAAGAAAATTCCTTAACCCAAGAGATCGCGAGCATTGAATATCTGGGTCGGAGCGCAGAACTGTTACAAACTGAACAAAGCAAGCGTCAACAGACATAACCCAAACAATAAACACTTCGAACGAAACAGAGTCAGCAGCAATACAACACCAAACAATAAACACTTCGAAACGGAAACAGGGTCAGTGGCTAGGCAAAAACAATAAACACTTTGAGCAGAAACCCTAAAGCAAAAGTACATTTAAAGTATGTGTATCAAAATAATGTAATCAAATGTAATATTATATGTAGGTCTGTGGACGAGGAAAACCCGAAGAACCAGCAGATGACTAACGACCAGGTAGTAATAATAATCTCTTTCATACCAATCGTCATAAACTGGTTGCATTCCGTCATCCAGGGTTCCCTCCTATGTCACAGAAAGCCAAATCACTATTTTTACTGGCCTACAATGCTTACAGATATAAAAAGCACATAACTAATTGTAACACGTGTCATGAAAACAAGGGATACACTAAGACACCTGTCAGTTTAGGAGCCTATCCTGTGCCAAATCAATCCTTGACAAAGATATACGTAGAATTATTAACAGAATTACGAGTCTGACAGAGGGATAAACACGTTCTTATGTTAATAGTTCCTTGACACGTTATATAGAATTAATAGCACTAAAACAAACACCGCAATTGAGTGCGTTAGGAATATTTATGAGTGCTAATCAGTAAATATGGAATTCAAACACATAATAATCTGTGGACTCGGGTGGTGTAAATCAATAATAATCTCCTTAACACGTTGTGTGAATTCCTTTCCATTAAGAAAACCAATAATATATTTTATCACCCAGAGTCAATCGGTTTGGTAGAATAACGGATAAATTAAATGGAAGGTGTCAATGTCTTACGAGTTACAACTCGTGATGTTGGATCCGAACTGGATTATAGCGGTTCTCGCGGTTTTAAATACGTTTATCATTTATATCTTGTATCTATAGAATTGATGCCGCAAGTAGCCTTATACGGTACGCCGCTAGAACACTTTTCCACATATTCAAGCCAACCATTAATTTTATCAAATATATATATATAATAAATAAATATAAAAAAATAAGATAAATAGGGATACAAGTGGAGTCAATATATACACTCCGTAAGAAGTCGGAAGGGTTACTTATTATAATAAAAAAGAATCACGATAATATCAATAAGCAAAACGTAACCATTAAATATCAAATATATATGCGTAAAGATTTGAACTCTAACTTAACGCTTTAGTAATGACAAATAAGCTAAAAGTTCAAACACTATCCAAAATCTACTGACATATTGTCTGTCCCGGTGATTTATATTAGTAGTCAATGAAAAAAAAAAAATAAAAAAAAAAAAATTAATAAATAAATAAATAAATAAACTAATAATAAATAACAAAATAAAATAAAATAAAAGAGATTTTAAAGTCAGGAAGTCTAGAAGTGAAAATGTTATCTGGAATAATCCTATATGAATCTTATACAGGGCTAATAATATATATAGAATTTGTATGAAACCTTTTTCATATAGTTTGAATAAGGAATATTTATTTAACATAATGCCAACATGAAACTAATATTGTTGTTCAATTTTGGTACTGTTTTTTTTTTTTTTTTTTTTCAGACATTCTTCTCATGCGGGTGGAGAATTAAAACACTAAAATATCATTTGAAAATACTAAGTCGTATCTCTTACAGCAAGTAACGTAACTCTTAGCTGGCTGAGAGCAATCTCCTGCCAAGTGACGACGTCATCATTGCCGTATCAGCATTTGTTCCTTTTAACCTCAATAATCTGCTTACACAGGCTTCATTCTGTGTGTCTCTCTTGCTTGCAAAGCAGATTGACTGGAGAAAGGAATGCTTAGTTCATGAACTTCACATGTGGTTCATAGGTCACATGACAGGCCACATAACATATTCTTATCCGTGTGTGTAATGCAACTTTAGCTAAGGAGTTGCAATCATTTTAAAATTAATAACAAAATAAGCAAATAGAATTTCTATAACAACAAAATGAATAAATTTTTTTCTGAACCTCATAGACATTTAGAAGTATCAAGATATGTATAAGAAATATTTACTTGCAACATTAGCCTATTACAATTCAAGTAAAAACATTCATGGGAAAATGTCACATTTTTCTTGAAAAACCCAAAGTTTATTTAGAACTAGTTACATAGTGGGTTTTTTTTTTCGTTGCATCTCCTACCTATTAATAAAGTTTTTAAAATTAACCTCAGAGGATGCGCGCGAGAAAATTAAACTTTTGTTAGGGCACATAGAATCATGATTAATATTCTCTTTGACTCTTATGTTGCCTGGCAATCTTACAATTAGCTCCGTTTTCCACTTCTTTGTCTAGTAACTTACTACCAGTAATATCGAATTTTCTTTGGGATTCGTATTGAATATCTGTTTATTTTTATAATATGGATATTTTTTACAGTCATCAGAGACCTGGATAGGTTCACTCCTTGTTAATGCACCATGGATAAAAAAGTTTGTACAGCGGACTCTTTGAATTCCAAAATATCACGAATTCATGTGTGGTTACGTCTGGTCTAAATGGCTCTCTTCCCTCCCCTGTATTTTTGGATGTCGTCTGAATTTACTTTGCCCTTGTGACAAGTATAATTTCACTTGCAGGCTGATTAATGGAACCTGGTTACAGTATCCTGCAGTACGAGAATTTCACATCGCAACTTCGAAAAAAAAAAATCGTTCGTCGTGGCGGACGACTACAGTCAAGAATAACAACCGCCTACAATGTGAAAGGAATTTCATGGACTTCTTCGACCGACACGTATCTCGTGCGTTAATCTCGGTTTTCATGCGGAACGCTCCAGCGGCTGTCGGAATTCGACTACAAAAGGGACATACTTCCGACAATTACGACCCGAAGGATATTCAACTCTACTTTGCTGGCGAAGGACTCGTGCTGGGATGATCTATTCATCGCGAACGTAATCGTGTAGCTTAGGATGCAGAGAATAAGTGTGAGCGCAAATAGAACGTTGGACCCGCCCAGGCAATTTTCCCCCTTGTTTTACCATTGAAAAGGCCGTTTCAATTGGCTAAAGGTGGTTGTCTGGAACTGTGTAATGGACGAAAAGTTGTTCGAAAGCTAGTTAAAAGTGAAGTAGTATAACCTCGGTCATGTATCCTATATATATAAAGTATCATGTATCCTATATATAATTGATCATAAATAACGAATCGAAATATATTTTTGCGTGTACGCACTAGGAATCTATATATAAATGATCATAAATAACGGATCGAAATATATCTTTGCGTGTACGCAGTGGAATCTATTTAAAGTGCACATATATTAATCATAATTATATGAATCCATATACCAATGTATAACAAATCAGGTAGCCTATAATCAATCTGTTACCTTTTATCTTCCCAATATCTGCAGTTATTTATGAGTTAGTATATGAATTAATGAATCAGATATATAACATTTAGCATGAAAATCAACGAATCAATCAGAATAAACATTAATAATGTTATCAATTCATATATGAAAATTTTTATCAGTTAAATATGATTTTTTACATGTTAATCATTCATTCTATGCAATTATCAGAGTACATTAGTATTTTCTGTAGCATAAGTAATCTTAAAGAGATGAAGTGAAAAACTGTATCATTATATATATCATGTGATCACTATTATTACCCAATATCATTGTTTTATATTTTATTACTTGAATCAATTCATGTACACCATGAATTTTTATTTACTTATATATATATATATTCACTAGTGTCTGTATCACACTCCTATAAGTCAGATGCAAGTCAAGTTTGAGTAATATTCAGTAGCTGGTTTTGGTAGCTGACCGAGCTAATGTAAGTGTTTACATAATAAAAATATGGAATGTTAGTCCATATATATAAAAGTCTAAAACTAGAGGTCAACCAGATTGCTTGCAGGAATGTGATTCAGACTAGAGACGCTAAAGATGACGTATACAATAAGTATGTAAGCTAAGATAACATGCCGTCACCTGTAGTCATTCAATTGTTTATAAACATTAGTCCAAGCTCCCTGCTTGAGACAACCACCGCCTACGTGATCTGTAGCGGTGTCTCATTCGATTGTGTGTTCGTATGAAACTATGTCATCTGATAGTATGTTCATATGTTCGAACTACTGTCTGTTCCTTCATAACTTGTAACAGAGATGGTAGACAAGCAGAACAGAGTAGCTATCGTCATTAGAAGACCTGCTCTATACGCTTATCATGTAGAGGAATAGGATTAGCCATCTCTTGGCAGAAGCGATCAAGCTATCGTCATAGAAGACCTGACTTTACCTAAGATCATCTTAGATCTTCATCATGTAAAAACTCAGAGTATTATACTCATGTAAAACCTTCCGACCTGTTTTCTACAAGAACCTCACCGAACCATGAGTTCAACACATCGTCGTAAAGATAATACCGACTTCGTAAGTGATCTACAAACCCCACCCACACTCCATTGAAGATGGAAGTGCAATACCAACCGACTTAGCGTATAGATTATCGCTAGTCTAACATTACCTCATAGGGCGCCTTATCATACAAGGCACAGAGCCCTAATACATGTATCAAAATCAAAAAGAACCTTACAACAACAAAAATTTCCTTGTACTACCTTACAATAGTAATATGAAAGATATCCCACATCTCCTGAAGAATTTTGGTGTTAATGTAGTTTTTAAAAACAATAAAACAATGAAACAGGTACTTATTAAGAACTCCCCCGACAATGCTAAAGGATGTGTATATAAAATCCCGTGTAAGTCTTGTGACAACTTTTACATTGGTCAAACGGGGAAAGCACTGGAAAAAAGAATAGAACAACATAAACAATGTGGTATATTTGTACATATTAGTGAGAACAATCATGCTATTAACTGGGAAGGGGCAAAAAAGCCGGTGTGTTCTAATAATGCATTGGAAAGGAATATCATTGAATCTAGTTTTTTAAAAGAAAGTTACAACAATAATATGACATCAGTCAAGGAATGTATAAACTTGATCCTTTAATATCAAACAAAAAAAATTTGTAAACTGTTTAAATTTTAAGGTAGGCTGTAGAGATATATGAAAAATAGGATTATTATATTTGTAAACACAGTAAAGGGGGCAGTAGTGGTAATGAGATGTTCAACCCCGCCTCCCTGACACCTGTCAGGTGTGGACTTGTACCCTAAGCAGTAGTATCCCTTGAGAATTTATTGTAAATTTTAGCCAAATGATTTTTGAAAGCCACTCCTACCTTGACACCTGCCTGTGGGTGGATCTGCAGTCTCAAACGGTTGTGTGTATGTTCGTCAGTACTGTCTTTGTACTCGTGAATTCTAATACTATGTATCAGTCCTTTGTCAATGGCTTGAAAATAAAGCCGAAACCGGTCAGGACCTACACCCTGTCTCTTATTTTTCACCTAGTGGAATATGTGTGATAAATTGAATCACGTGCTAAAGTGATAATAATCATACATATATATATATATATATATATATATATATATATATATATATATATATATACACATATATATATATATATATATATATATTATATATATATATATATATATACGTGTGTGTGCGTATGTGTATCTATTATAATGGAAGGAAACCTAGCAATAAACAGACACTAAGTGCTTAATGCTGAAACAGCAACTGTCTCCTGAAATATATATATATATATTTATATATATATATATATATATATATATATATATATAATATTATATATATATATATATATATTTCAGGAGACAGTTGCTGTTTCAGCATTAAGCACTTAGTGTCTGTTTATTGCTAGGTTTCCTTCCATTATTAATAGATCACATACGCACACACACGTATATATATATATATATATATATATATATATATATATATATATTATATATATATATATGTATAATATATATATATATATTTCTGGGCTCAGCCCGTGTCGCTACGTGAAATGACCCTTTAGCACACATTTCTAAGGTAAAATTATTGCTAACATACCAGAGAAAAAAGCTAATTTTATCCCTACACGGGGGTTGTTTTTCGAGCTCACTCTAGGCTCGTAGCCTACTTCGTTTCCTTCAGCTTAGTGTTCATGCATGCATGTTCTTTTAGTTGTCAGGTTTCTATGAGATAGGTTCTTTAGAAGGACTCTGGTCCTTTCTCTCATGTATTGAGCCACCCTGGTCACTGCCCTGCTTTTCTACGTCTCGGCATAGGCTAGCTGCTCAGAGTCGCCAGGTTCGCCCTTCCTTCTTGGTTGGTCCGATCCAGCTTCTCCAGGACACCTCTTTCTCTCCTCCATCATATTTTCTTCCTTCTCCCCCATGTTTTGTTAGGATGTTATTTTGTATTCATGCTTATCAAGACGGTTCTGGCTGGCCTAGGCCACCTCGGATCGCGTGGCCTTTCTCACTGCGTGGTTCATCTCACGGCCGAGAAGGTTCCAGGCGACCGCTATGAGCCACCCAGCGTCGGTCCTCCATCCTCCCTTCCCCCTCCTGGGGGGAGATACGCTCGCTCACGTTGTCCCAGACAACCAATCCGAGCACCCTCCCTTCCCTCCCCCCCACACGACGGGATACGGGAGTTAGCTGGAGGACACTCGGCGCCGGCTCGGCTCCATGCCGCTCTCCCCAATAGAGTACCAAGGGGACCCCTGCCTGGCCGAGTCTCGGTTAGCCACCAGGCTCGGCTATGCTCGGCTCTCCTCGGCTCTCAGGCCGCGCTCCCCTACCCCGAGTCACCACCCTCCCACTCCGGCGGGTCAGGACCCCGGCACAGCCAGGTCCCAGGGACCGGTGACACCAGGTGGGCTCCGGCATCATTACAAGAATACGTTTTTCATGCATGTTTACGTTTATATTTAACATCCATTATCCTAGTTTAAGTTGGCGGAGACCCCGCTACCTACCCGGGTTTCACCACCTACTTATTCTAATTTTAAGTTTTGACGGCGGGGTTGTCAACCCCGCCACTCATTATTGGTCCCCTCCTGCTCCTCACGCACCGTTCCAAGTACTCCTCGCTCCGGCGTAAGGGTTAGGTGTTACTCCTGTTTCAGCGATCTTTTGTCCTCCGGCAACGCCGGAGACACACTGATTCAAGCTGTTCTACCGATCCTGTCGGACGACTCACCACATTACACGGCAGAAGAGCAGGTAGAGACTAATCTTTATTACCTTTTAACTCCGGAGCATTCCGGTGTTATGATATATCACATTACGGACTTAGTCCAGGATGTTAGTGATGATACTCATGTATCATTTCACTTACAGGTCACCCATTGTATGGAGTCGGGCTGTAATGCCGTGCTGCAGGACCCCTGTGGGGACGAGGTTTGCCAGACCCACGCTACCTGTGCGATCCGGTACAAAGAGTCGTTGGTTTGGCACCATGAGAGCTGCACGATCTGCTATGAGTTCGTGGATCAGGTCTCCTCCGGGGTGACTAATGTTCCGGATACTACACTTTAATACAATGACTTCAGTGACCAATATGATCCATGATATATCAATCATCATATATTGTAAATTAATCTTAAGTAACCTTAAGTATTAATACTAACCCTCTCTTTCAGGGTGTCCAAGTGATCCGGGATTCCGCCCTTTCTACCCTGAAGGCCTGGGTTGGTGGGTTTGGCCGGAATGTAACCAAGGGCCAACCCTACATTCTTTCGAAAGAGATGGCCACCCTCATCTTCCCCGGCGGGAAGAGCGCCTCCTATGTGGACCCGGAGGCAGCGGCTCCCTTGATTACCACCATCCAGGAGCAAGTGGCGCTAGCCTCGGAGGAACCGACGACTCAAGATGTCCTGCAAGAAGTAGCCGCACTGGACTTAAACCTCGAGCCCATGACGGTGGATGGCACAGGTAAGGATGTAAATGAGGCAGGTTTAGTAGGGGCTCAAGGTCTTCCCTTGAGCCCATCTAGAGCTTCTTCCCCTACTTCAGCTACTTCTTTCCAGGGATTCACCGGGGAGGTTCAGTCGGTCAGACCGAAGTCCGCCCTAGCGATCCCTAAAGTCAAAGGTAAGCGTGACTTTAAATCGCTCCAGAAGTCACTGTCGAAGAAGTCAGGTTCTAGCCTTGCCCATAAGTCTTCGGCTCACCATCCCGGAGCGGACAAGGCTAAAATGACTTCTTACTTAAAGGGTTCCAAGTCCAAGTCTTCTAAGGACAAGGCTCAGCTCTTCTCCTACGACCCTGAGCCTTCGACTTCTAAGGGAACCAGGCCTAGGACTCCTAAAGAAAAGGTAGAACCTTCCCCTTTCGACCCAGACACCTTCTCTGCTAATATCTCTGCCAATATTATGCAGCAGATGGGCAGTTTGGTCGGGAACTTAGTGCAAAATAAGTTCCAGGAGATGTTTACACAGATTTCATTTTCTTTAGAGGAGTCAGGCCAGTCTATCCGAGCTATCTCTGATAGACTAGATACTCAGGAGAACCTCATCGCAGGTCTCTGAGAGAACTCAGCGACAGGACTTCCACAGTCCAGCATGGTGGCTCAAACCATGCCGGACTCGTCTACCCTTCCCACATTTACGGCAAGCAACCCCTGGAGAATTGCTTCCCATGCTCCCTTTGTAGACGGCATGCTAACGATTGAGGGCTGTGGAACTGGAAGGATTGAGGACTTCGAGTTTCATCCGCAAGGATTGCAGCCCCCCTTCATTGGCTATGCCCGCCTTACAGAAGCGGCTATGAGAAGGGAAGACAAGGTCCCGAAGGAGACTGTAATCCTCTCTCGGGATCACGCACAAGGTGAATGGCTACGGAACCTAGAGGAGTGGCAATGTGTCAACACCAGGATTTAAGCCTTCAAGAGTGCCTTCACTATCTTCACTGTGGACGCGGGGACCCCCATCCCGTTCACATCGAAGGTAGCGGAGCTCACCTTGCAAGCCGCGATGAAGGACGAACCACTGCCACAACTCCGGGAGACAGAACCAACATCCCTCCTGCTCCCCGGAACAGACGATCTCCGGGTAGATCTTCCGGCCACCTTTTTGGTGGGCAAGCTGAAACCAGACTGCGCCATCTCTCAGTTCATCGAGAGATTACCCAGGCTGTCAGACAACCTCATCTAGGCTGAATTCGACGCCAGGATGAGACTGTGCAGATCCCTCAATTCACTAGTAATGACGGAAGTATCGGCTCTAATCTACGGAGAGGAGCCGCTATTCAAAATCATTACAAAGTCACAATTGTACTTGATGCAATGTGACTTGTATGATTTCGTCATTGCTAGGCGAAATTGTAGGAAACATGTACTGGTGGAGGCCACTATCTGACATGAGCCTAACAAGCTCTTAGCCTCATCCATTTGGGGCGCTGATCTCTTACCAGCCTCAGTAGTGAACGAAGTTTACTGCGAGGCAGTTAGGTTCAACCAGAGCCTAAGGGTTTGCTGGGGTTTGATCAACAAACAGAAATCGTAGTCGGCCGCATCAAATCAAAAATCAAAGAAGAAGCCTAGGAAATTCCAGCCTTTCCAGGCTTCCTAGCAGCAAACGGTAGTACAGGCGGTTCCGGTATCACAAGTACCACAACCATCCACTTCCAAGGCGCAGCCACAACAACAATTTGTGCTGCTAACGCAACCACCTCAGCAGGCAAAGGCTTCGACCTCCTACGCTGTCTCCCTGGCTTTCAACCCGATCTTTAAAGATCAATCCTTTCAGCCCTTCAACAGGTTTGGCAGGGGTAGCAGAGCTAGAGGTGCCTTCTGCCAAAGGGGCAGCGGAAGAGCATCTAACCAAGGTAAGGGTTTACGGGGAGGACGTGGGACACGCCCTTCCCCAAACCAGTGAGAATCCTCAGGTAGGGGAGACTGTTTTCCTCTTTCGTCACCGATGGATTGGTTAAGCAAATGGGCCCAAAGTATTGTATCCAAAGGTCTAGGTTGGAGCTGGCTCAAAGGTCCTCCTCCATCCAAAACCTTCCATCAACAACCAACAGCGGAATTTATAGAATATGCTCAAGAACTCCTTCAGAAAGGAGTAGTGTCAAGAGTCAAGCATTTAAAATTTCAAGGCCGCTTGTTCAGCGTGCCAAAGAAAGGCTCAAAGAAACGAAGAATAATTCTAGACTTGTCCTATCTAAACTTATTCATTCGTTGCGACAAGTTCTGAATGCTGACCATTTTGCAGGACCTTACTTCCCCGTGGGGCCGTCACCACCTCTATAGATCTTACAGACGCATACTGTCATGTTCCAGTAGCAAGACACTTCCATCCGTTCCTAGGTTTCAGGCTAGGGAACCAGGCATTCTCCTTCAAATTAATGCCTTTCGTGCTCAATTTAGCCCCCAGGATATTTACAAAACTGGCGGAGACAGTCGTTCAAGAACTCAGGTCTCAAGGAATAATGCTAGTAGCTTATCTGGACGATTGGCTCGTTTGGGCCACAAGCATCGAAGAATGCCACAAAGCAACGGTCAAAGTGATCCAGTTTCTGGAACACCTGGGGTTCCAGATAAGCAAGACCAAGTCCCGGCTAACAGCGGAGTCTTGCTTTCAGTGGTTAGGCATTCAATGGGACTTGAATTCTCACACTCTATCAATTCCGTCGTTGAAGAAGAGAGAAATAGCCAAGGCAACCAGACAATTTCTCAAGTGCAAGCAGAATCCTAGGCTCTCTCCAGTTTGCTTCAATAACAGATGTTCTGCTAAAAGCAAAATTGAAAGACATGAACCGCGTCTGGCGCTCAAGAGCAAACAACAGATCCCGAGACAAGCTAGCCACTGTCCCGGCGATCTTACGGAAGAGGCTCCGCCCCTGGACGGAGATCAAGAATTTGTCAAAGACAATTCCCCTCCAATTCCCTCCACCGGCACTAGTTATCCACACAGATGCGTCACTAAGCGGCTGGGGAGGATACTCACAGTACAAGAAGGTACAGGGAACCTGGTCCCTTCCATTCTGCCAGCTTCATATCAATGTACTGGAAGCTATAGCAGTGTTCCTCACCCTGAAAATGCTTCATCCAGCCAAGAAATCTCATATCAAACTGGTGCTGGACAGTGCAGTGGTAGCACACTGCATCAACAGGGGAGGCTCCAAGTCGAGCCATGTGAACCATGTCATGATAGCCATATTTTCACTGGCAGCCAAGAACAAATGGCACCTGTCCGCCACCCATCTAGCGGGAGTAAGGAACGTAGTAGCGGATGCGCTATCTCGTTCAGTCCCACTGGAGTCAGAGTGGTCCCTGGACAAACAGTCATTCAAGTGGGTCTGCCAACAAGTCCCGGGGCTTCAGGTGGATCTCTTCGCCACAGAATCGAATCACAAACTCCAATGAATCTTCTCTTTGAAGCCTTAAGGTTCTGAACAAACTCAGGACATTCAAGGGACACATTGCTCTAATAGCCCCCAATTGGCCCAAGAGCGGTTCCCACTGCTACTGGAATTGGGACTCCGACCTCAACGGATTCCCAATCCCAGACTATCACAATTAGTACAAACGAGGACTGTGTACGCTTCCTCAGGAATTCAGAAAACCCTAACTTTATGGATTTCATGAAGTTTGCGGCAAAAAGGGATGCCAATATCGACCCTAAGAATATACTATTCTTAGAATCGGATAAACATGAATCGACCCTACGTCAGTATGACTCAGCAGTTAAAAAACTAGCTATATTCCTGAGGAATTCTGAAACACAAACCATGACAATCAATCTGGCCATATCCTTTTTCAAGACACTGTTTGAAAAAGGTTTAGCAGCTAGTACTATTACTACTACTAAATCTGCACTCAAGAAAATCTTCCAGTTTGGATTCAAAATAGACTTAACAGACTCTTATTTTTCATCCATCCCTAGGGCCTGCGCTAGACTCAGGCCATCAGAGAGACCCAAGTCTGTGTCATGGTTCTTGAATGATGTCCTCAAATTAGCCTCAGACACTAATAATGACTCATGTGACTTTTTACCCCTACTGAGGAAAACATTATTCCTTTTAAGTCTGGCCTCAGGAGCCAGGGTATCTGAACTGTCGGCTCTATCTAGAGACTCTGGTCATATAGAGTTTCTCCCTTCAAGAGAAGTGCTACTTTCTCCAGATCGTCAATTTCTAGCTAAAAATGAGGACCCACTAGATAGGTGGGCCCTGTGGAAAATTCTCCCACTACCACAGGACCCGTCCTTATGTCCAGTTACTACCCTAAGAGCATACCTAAATAGAACGGCCCTAAGATCTTCAGGCCTTCTATTTATAAGGGAAAAAGGTGGCACTAGTTCCTTAAAAGGAATTAGACAACAAATATTATATTTCATTAAACAAGCCAACCCAGAGTCCTTCCCTCATTTACATGACATTAGGGCAGTAGCTACCTCTATTAACTACTTCCAACATATGAATTTTGATGGTCTGAAGAAGTACACAGGCTGGAAATCTCCGACAGTATTTAAACGCCATTATCTTAAGTCCTTAGAAGCCCTTAGATTTCCAGCAGTAGCAGCGGGAAACACAGTTTCTCCTGACACTGCTTGAGTAGTAGTAAGTAGTTTAATCTAGATCTCTCCTTTCTACCTGCCTCGCTGACATTCTTGCCGTGGCTCTGCCACCATGTAGCCTTTTTGTACCTTGGATGTCACATGTTGTATATATTGTGATATTACCTTGTATTTTGTTCTTAGGATTAGTCACAGTTCAAGTTAACATTCTTGTTTACTATTAAGGGGGCCGGCCGGCTACTGCCCTTTTTTAAGGACAGGACTTTGATATTCATACCACTTAATAAGGTGACTTGGGACATCTCCAAACCGCATATGATTTTCGCCTCTGACCTTCGGTTTTGTGACGCCAGGGCGATTTATCCCGTAAAATAACCATTTTTCAAATTCTATCTCCTCCCTTGTATTTATATAAAGACTGGGAATACTACCATATATAGACTGATGTAGACCTCCAATCGAATGGAGAGTTTTTTTTTTTTTCTAAAAGTCATTTTTTTTGCTAGATATGAATTTTTCAATATGGTAAAAAAATAAACCCTATAATCAGGAGAAAAAAATTTATAAAAAAAAATACGAAACAAAAATTGAAAAAAGGGAAAACTCTATTTGATTGTTCTATAATGTCTTTCTGAGTTATATACCAAATTCCAATGTTATTAGCTTTAAAACTAAGTGAGAAGATAGTATTTTGAGGTGGCAATAAGTATAAGTTTTGAGATACGGGCGTTCAAAGTTTCCTTCGTATTTCTATAAAGACAATGTTAATAAATAATGATTATTATGAATGTATATTTCTTTTTTGTGTATTAATAAACCAAAACTATATTTTATTTACTATAATTTAATCATAAATGATGATCCCTTTGCTCATATATCGCAGCCTGGGGCACTGCTTAAGGCAAGATGGGGTAGGCACTCCTTTCCTACGCAATTCTCTCTCTCCCCTCTCACTAACTCTGCTTATTTCAGCGTTTA
>NC_087205.1:21329025-21339025 GCF_015104395.2 Macrobrachium nipponense | reverse complement strand
ATTCAGTCGTTTAGTACCTGTGATGAAGGTTCAGGTGTCTGGCTGTTGTGAGGTACTCATTTAATGATTGGTAAGTGTAGTAACCAGATACTTGGCTTTCAATTACAAAATTTCTAAATGGTTAGCTGGCCTCCTTTCCCCTTTTTTAGGCACTTTTTCTCCCAGTCACATTAAACATTCGGAGATTTTTTGTCACAAATTCAGAGAGCACATATACCACTTCACAACATAAAAACTTTTAAAGCCTTGACGTAGATTCCCTGTTCACTAAAGTACCAGTACAGGACGTTCTTCAGTCAAGTCACAATTGTACTCGATGCAATGTGACTTGTATGATTTTGTCATTGCTAGGCTAAATTGTAGGAAACGTGTACTGGCGGAGGCCACTATCCGACATGAGCCTAACAAGCTCTTAGCCTCATCCATTTGGGGCGCTGATCTCTTCCCAGCCTCAGTAGTGAACGAAGTTCACTGCGAGGCAGTTAGGTTCAACCAGAGCCTAAGGGTTCGCTGGGGTTTGATCAACAAACGGAAATCGTAGTCGGCCGCATCAAATCAAAAATCAAAGAAGAAGCCTAGGAAATTCCAGCCTTTCCAGGCTTCCCAGCAGCAAACGGTAGTACAGGCGGTTCTGGTATCACAAGTACCGCAACCATCCACTTCCAAGGCGCAGCCACAACAACAGTTTGTGCTGCTAACGCAACCACCTCAGCAGGCACAGGCTTCGACCTCCTACGCTGTCTCCCTGGCTTTCAACCCGATCTTTAAAGGTCAATCCTTTCAGCCCTTCAACAGGTTTGGCAGGGGTAGCAGAGCTAGAGGCGCCTTCTGCCAAAGGGGCAGTGGAAGAGCATCTAACCGAGGTAAGGGTTTACGGGGAGGACGTGGGACACGCCCTTCCCCAAACCAGTGAGAATCCTCAGGTAGGAGGGAGACTGTTCCTCTTTCGTCACCGATGGAGGTTCAGCAAATGGGCCCAAAGTATTGTGTCCAAAGGTCTAGGTTGGAGCTGGCTCAAAGGTCCTCCTCCATCCAAAACCTTCCATCAACAACCTACAGCGGAATTTATAGAATACGCTCAAGAACTCCTTCAGAAAGGAGTAGTGTCAAGAGTCAAGCATTTAAAATTTCAAGGTCGCTTGTTCAGCATGCCAAAGAAAGGCTCAAACAAACGAAGAATAATTCTAGACTTGTCCCGTCTAAACTTATTCATTCGTTGCGACAAGTTCCAATGCTGACCATTTTGCAGGACCTTACTTCCCCGTGGGGCCGTCACCACCTCTATAGATCTTACAGACGCATACTATCATGTTCCAGTAGCAAGACACTTCCACCCGTTCCTAGGCTTCAGGCTAGGGAACCAGGCATTCTCCTTCAAAGTAATGCCTTTCATGCTCAATGTAGCCCCCAGGATATTTACAAAACTGGCGGAGACAGTCGTTCAAGAACTCAGGTCTCAAGGAATAATGCTAGTAGCTTATCTGGATGATTGGCTCGTTTGGGCCACAGCATCGAAGAATGCCACAAATAAAGCAACAGTCAAAAGTGACCATCCAGTTTCTGAACATCTGGGGTTCCAGATAAGCAAGACCAAGTCCCGGCTAACAGCGGAGTCTTGCTTTCAGTGGTTAGGCATTCAATGGGACTTGAATTCTCACACTCTATCAATTCCGTTGTTGAAGAAGAGAGAAATATCCAAGGCAACCAGAGAATTTCTCAAGTGCAAGCAGACGTCCCGGAGGAACAAAGAAAGAATCCTAGGCTCTCTCCAGTTTGCTTCAATAACAGATGTTCTGCTAAAAGCAAAATTGAAAGACATAAACCGCGTCTGGTGCTCAAGAGCAAACAACAGATCCCGAGACAAGCTAGCCACTGTCCCGGCGATCTTACGGAAGAGGCTCCACCATGGACGGAGATCAAGAATTGTCAAAGACAATTCCCTCCAATTCCCTCCACCGGCACTAGTTATCCACACAGATACGTCACTAAGCGGCTGGGGAGGATACTCACAGTACAAGAAGGTACAGGGAACCTGGTCCCTTCCATTCTTCCAGCTTCATATCAATGTACTGGAAGCTATGGCAGTGTTCCTCACCCTGAAAAAGCTTCATCCAGCCAAGAAATCTCATATCAAACTGGTGCTGGACAGTGCAGTGGTAGTAGACTGCATCAACAGGGGAGGCTCCAAGTCGAGCCATGTGAACCATGTCATGATAGCCATATTTTCACTGGCAGCCAAGAACAAATGGCACCTGTCCGCCACCCATCTAGCAGGAGTAAGGAACGTAGTAGCGGATGCGCTATCTCGTTCAGTCCCACTGGAGTCAGAGTGGTCCCTGGACAAACAGTCATTCAAGTGGGTCTGCCAACAAGTCCCGGGGCTTCAGGTGGAACTCTTCGCCACAGAATCGAATCACAAACTCCAATGAATCTTCTCTTGAAGGTTCTGAACAAACTCAGGACATTCAAGGGACACATTGCTCTAATAGCCCCCAATTGGCCCAAGAGCAATTGGTTCCCACTGCTACTGGAATTGGGACTCCGACCTCAACGGATTCCCAATCCCAGACTATCACAATTAGTACAAAGGAGGACTGTGTACACTTCCTCAGGAATTCAGAAAACCCTAACTTTATGGATTTCATGAAGTTTGCGGCAAAAAGGGATGCCAATATCGACCCTAAGAATATACTATTCTTAGAATCGGATAAACGGGAATCGACCCTACGTCAGTATGACTCAGCAGTTAAAAAACTAGCTATATTCCTGAGGAATTCTGAAACACAAACCATGACAATAAATCTGGCCATATCCTTTTTCAGGACACTGTTTGAAAAAGGTTTAGCAGCTAGTACTATTACTACTACTAAATCTGCACTCAAGAAAATCTTCCAGTTTGGATTCAAAATAGACTTAACAGACTCTTATTTTTCATCTATCCCTAAGGCCTGCGCTAGACTCAGGCCATCAGAGAGACCCAAGTCTGTGTCATGGTTCTTGAATGATGTCCTCAAATTAGCCTCAGACACTAATAATGACTCATGTGACTTTTTACCCCTACTGAGGAAAACATTATTCCTTTTAAGTCTGACCTCAGGAGCCAGGGTATCTGAACTGTCGGCTCTATCTAGAGACTCTGGTCATTTAGAGTTTCTCCCTTCAGGAGAAGTGCTACTTTCTCCAGATCGTCCATTTCTAGCTAAAAATGAGGACCCACTAGATAGGTGGGCCCTGTGGAAAATTCTCCCACTTCCACAGGACCCATCCTTATGTCCAGTTACTACCCTAAGAGCATACCTAAATAGAATGGCCCTAAGATCTTCAGGCCCTCTATTTATAAGGGAAAAAGGTGGCACTATTTCCTTAAAAGGAATTAGACAACAAATATATTTCATTAAACAAGCCAACTCAGAGTCCTTCCCTCATTTAACATGAACATTATGGGGCAGCTAGCTACCTCTATTATTAACTACTTCCAACATATGAATTTGATGGTCGTTGAAGAAGTACACAGGCTGGAAATCTTCGACCAATATTTAAACGACCATTATCTTAAGTCCTTAGAAACCCCTTAAACTTTCCAGCAGTAGCAGCGGGAAACACAGTTTCTCCTGACACTGCTTGAGTATTAGTAGTAAGTTTAAGTTTAATCTAGATCTCTCCTTTCTACCTGCCTCGCTGACTTTCTTGCGTGGCTCTGCCACCATGTAGCCTTTTTGTACTTGGATGTCACATGTTGTATATATTGTGATATTACCTTGTATTTTGTTCTTAGGATTATTCACAGTTCAAGTTAACATTCTTGTTTACTATTAAGTGTTAACCAATTTTGTATTGTATTTACTGTTAAGGTTTCAATTGCCCTTTGTTACTCAAACTCGTAACCTTATCCTTAGATTATAAGCAATAACCTTAATTGTTTTTTATTATCCTACATATTCCTTGTGTACTTCTTATTATAAGCTTATGTGGCCATTTCTCTGGTGATCTTTTTCACGTAGCGACACGATAATGGAAAGCTGAGAACCCAGAAAACGGGATTTTGACGAAGGAAAAATCCTATTTCCGAGCAAGGGCCTGTGTCGCCCAGTGAAATCCCACCCGCCCTTCTGTTATACCCCCCCCCCCCCGCCCCCCATTGGCCCATGCTTGGGTGCTATCTACAGGAATGACGTCAGAGGCGCTAGCCGTAATGGTAGCGAGGAGTGGGCCTTAGGTCGGCTCCTCTATAGCAGAGGGATTTGGAAGAAGGATGAATCTAAATGGCAAAGGACCTCTGGTAGTGGTTTCACTTCGCCCCCAGAAAAACCATAGCGACACCTTTAAATAATGGTGAGGGAGCCAGAATATTCTGGCATTTCCATATTAGCCTTTTTCTCTGGCATGTTAGCAATAATTTACCTTAGAAATGTGTGCTAAAGGGACATTTACTGGGCGACACGGGCCCTTGCCCAGAAATAGATTTTTCCTTCTTCAATCCCAATTATATATATATATATATATATATATATATATATATATATATATATATATGTATATATATATATATATATATATATATATATATATTATATATATATATATAATATATATATATATATATATATGTAAATATATAGTATATATATATATATGTTTTTATTTAATTTTATATATATATATATATATATAATATATATATATATATATATATATATATATTTATATATATATATATATATATACATAAATATATATATATATATATATGTATATATATATATATATATATATATATATACTATAGATATATACCATATATATATATACTATATATACTATATATATATATATATGCTATATATATATATATATATATATATATATATATATGGTATATATGTTATATATATATATATATATATACTACTATATATAAGGGATTTTGACGAAGGAAAATCTATTTCTGGGCAAGGGCCCGTGTTCGCCCAGTGAAATGTCCCTTTAGCACACATTTCTAAGGTAAATTATTGCTAACATGCCAGAGAAAAAGGCTAATATGGAAATGCCAGAATATTCTGGCTCCCTCACCTTATTTAAAGGTGTCGCTATGGTTTCTGGGCGAGTGAAACCACTACCAGAGGTCCTTTGCCATATATATATATATATATATATTATATATATAGAATATATATATATATATTATAAAGGAAAGAAGATTAACAACAATAAATAGACCACTGAGTAATTGATGCTCAATCTGCAGCTGTCTCCTGAGATATATGACATCAGTGTATTCACTGCATTATACTGAAATGTATGTAAATAAAGATGCCTAAATAAATAAATAATCGGCTAGTTTTGAGTATATTTTTTACTTGGCAGATAGTAATGACTTTAAATTTTTGTTACCATAATGAAATATTATTCACTTTATTTATTCAAATAATCATGATACTTTCCTTTCGTTTGTCTTTCAATTGATATTTCTATAAGTTTTTTATGAAACCTTCTTTTCACATTTATTTCAGGCAGTCTTGTCACCAAACCCCTTCAGTCAGCTTCCCTGCTTATGTAAATGTTTGTTTTGTTTATCAGTATCCTATATATATATATAATATATATATATATATATATATATATATATAAATCCTTATTGCAAGGGAATTTAATCCTTTAGTCTAACAGTGGGCTTAGATCCATTAATATTTACTACCAGGAATTCAGAGGTGCTTCTCGACTGCCCTTTTAATTTTACATCAAAATCTGGTGAAGAGTTCAGAATCTGATATAAATTTTGCATTAAGCTGGCCTTATTCCAGCATAAGCTCTAAGGGTTCATACTTTTGCTAACAGTCAGTAAGGTTCGGATAAAGAATGTCGCCTTTCCTTTTATGACCACTCATTTCTATATGTAAAAGTCTACCAATAAAATTTTTCATTTTCTATAAACAACTGAGCCTCATTTTCTATTACTTTTTAATTAATGGTAAACAAAATACACGTTTACATACAGTTTACGTTGTTTGTAAGATATAATATTGTTTATACACTGCATAGCGTTAAGTCATATTACAATAATCGTACCTTGAATTGAATTATATTGACAATAAAACAAAAATGGAGTATGCCGGGACATTATCGTACTAGCTCCCGATCTCGAAGGATTTGGTGACAGAGCAAGGAATCGGGTTACAAGCAAATATCTTATGCATAGCGAAAACTTTTGTTTATATTGTAATAGCTGAATAAGGATTTGCAAGTTATTAAGCAAATATTGATCTTTAATTCGGAAAATAATCACTTGCTTCTCAAGTTTCGTTTATATGTAATTCTATAAAACGCCCAACTAGACAAAATTGTCCAGGTTTTATGTTGTATTTTGTACGTAAGGCAATGTATTATTTACACACACACACACACACACACACACACATATATATATATATATATATATATATATATATATATATATATATATATATATATATATATATATATATATATATACAAATAGTGTGTGTGTATTTTTATCACATAACCCGTGATTCATATACATGCATTACGCTATAAATGTTCTTTGATATCTAATTCGCTCTGTCTCGAATTAATATATCATATATATTAACCGAAAGGGAATTTTTTAGTTGATAATAATTTCATCCTCTCGTGGGTTCGAACCAGCGTACTGAGGAGAAATCAGGTCGTCAGTGATCTCACTTGTTGGCCGAGCCAATAACACCACTAAAATCCTGATTTCTCCTCAGTCCGCTGTGTGCTGGTTCGAACCCACGAGAGGACGAAGATTTTATCAACTTAAAAATTCCCCTTCGGTTAACATTTATGAAAATATATTAATTCCGAGACAGAGCGAATTGGATATTTAAGGACATTTGTAGCTTAATGCAAGTGTGTATATATATATATATATATATATATATATATATATATATATATATCTATATATATATATATATATATATATATATATATATATATATAAATGTGATGAGTCAAGCAGTCAGAAGGAATTCCATTAATAAAAAAATATGATTGTTATGTACGTAGCCTTGTGGTTTACCACAAAGAGTTTTTCAGTGATATCAGTTTCTGTGAATGCAAGGGGAAGTAGAGCTTCATGTTACCTGTCTCTCTCTCTCTCTCTCTCTCTCTCTCTCTCTCTCTCTATATATATATATATATATATATATATATATATATATATATATATATATATATATATATATATATATATATATATATATATATATATATATGCTGCTACTTTAATAACGCATATATCTTCTCTTGGACTGTATAAATTGTTAGAGAAGAGTTTTGCAACATTTTCAGAGTTTATCATGGGATTGGTAAAAAACAGTATGCTCCAGAGTTTCGACATAACATAATGTAAAAAAAGTATACAAAGTCAAATGTAATGAGAGAGAGATTAACTTTGTCCATTCCAAGATAGAAATTGTTTCCAGAACTTGTCATCGACTCAGATTAAGAGATCTCGAGATCTCCGTTGTGTTTTGGATACATGTCATCACGTCTGATAAGGGACTTCTGTTTTGTACAAGTACTGTCTTTGTTGAACATACAACGTCATGACTGTTTCATTAACGTTTATGTCTTTGCCAAAACCACATGTAGATTTCTTGGTTTTTCTGTAAAGTTACATCAAATTAGAAGCTTCTAGAAAGATTGCATCATCTTTCACGTGTCCAAAACGTTTTGAGCCCATCAGTATCTTGAGGTTGCCCATACAAGGAGAGAGCGAAAGCGTTCATTACAGCGTAACTTTTAGATTTCGGATTTCTTAGAGTTATTTAGTATTATTTAGTGCATTTTTGTGGAATCTGAACAAACATTATACAAGTGTGTAACGGCGCCTTTTCATTTGAGAAATATTGTGAATTGGTGAAATTTTTTTGAACGAGCTGCAGCAGAGGGAAAATTGGTACCAAGGTAACACTTGTGAATTTGCATTTACTTAGAATCCTTTTCAAGTTTTAGTGTTGTTTAGCACTTGAGAATTAATTTCCAATTCTAATTAAATACCTAACACTTTTAAATTTTGACTGAATGAATTAATTTTCTTGAATTTTGTGATAAATTAATTTGATTTAATTTTACTTAATTAATTCAAGAATTAATTAAGCTTTGCTTTGTTTTCAAGTTACAATAATTTTCCCTGATATTGTGAATTTCACTTATAAGTTTTGAGTTTGATAATAAATTTTTGTATTTAAAATTGTTATAAGTATTTTCTTTTTTCACCAGTATAAGTAAATACTTATATGATTTGTATAGTTAGAAACATAGAGTGGTAATTGAGCTGTTTTCCTTCAATTTACTTGAAGTGAGTTAGAACCAGGGAAGTAGGCTACTTAGACTTTTGAAATCAGGGAAATACTTAGACTATTAAAGTTGTTGATGGAGTGATGCCCTTTAATTAATTTAATTACATAAGATTACCTCACACCTGTTTTAATGAACTTAGTCTGATTTTCTGCAATACTGGTAAGTTGTTTAAGGGATCACTGTTGCCTTTAGAGTATTCAGTCGTTTAGTACCTGTGATGAAGGTTCAGGTGTCCTGGCTTGTTGTGAGCGGTACTCATTTAATGATTGGTAAGTGTAGTAACCAGATACTTGGCTTTCAATTACAAAATTTCTAAATGGTTAGCTGGCCTCCTTTCCCCTTTTTTAGGCACTTTTTCTCCCAGTCACATTAAACATTCGGAAGATTTTTGTCACAAATTCAGAGAAGCACATATACCACTTCACAACATAAAACTTTTAAGCCTTGACGTAGATCCCTGTTCACTAAAGTACCAGTACAGGACGTTCTTCAGTTTTAAGGGTAAAATTATCCCCCACCATTCAGATCATTTCCCATTGGCGCTTGACAAATAATAAAGCTAGTTGAATTATGTGCATCTAATAACGTATTTTCATTCGGGGAATCATTCTACAAGCAAAAATTCGGGTGTAGTATGGGTAGTCCTTTAAGTCCTGTTCTAGCCAATCTGTACATGGAATACTTTGAAACTACAGTAATAAATGCAATAAAACCCAAAAACATGCTGTGGATGAGATACGTGGATGATATCCTAACATTTTGGGATAATAGGTGGGGCAATTTCAATGAATTCCTCTCGAAATTAAACACATTAGTGCCCAGCATCAAATTAAAGTTGAATGGGAAACAGACAACAAAATTCCTTTTCTTGATGTTTTAATAATCAGAGATACGACAGAATACAAATTTTTTACCATATACAGAAAACCAACGTTCTCACTTTCATACATTCACTACTTTAGCTTTCATGACATTACTATCAAGATAGTAATGTCTAAAGAGCCTTACGAATTTGTTCCCCAGAATTCCTGGAAAAAGAATTTGAACTAATTCGCAAGCAACTTTCGTCTTTAAAATATCCTGACCATATAATTGAGAAAGCAATTCACAAAGCACGTAATTTTCTACCGACCCCCTAAAGACAAGACCAGAGATACACCCAACAATAAAATAATAATTCCCCACCTGGACACGATTAAGAGAATAACCAACCCCTCGGAAAATCGAACCTTTTGTATTTACTTACCCAAACACCTTAGCCAAATCCTGATTAACGTCCAACAAAAGACATCTTCCAAAGGACTCGTGGGGTATACGAAATCCAATGCCAGGACTGTGACCAATCTTACATCGGATTTACAGGTAAATCCCTTCCCCAGAGATTAATACAACACAAACGGTCAGTTAGGTATGGACAACAGAACTCGGCGCATTTTCAACCATATAAATGAACATAACCATAGAATAAACTGGAATTTGTCACGTGTAATTTATAGCAGCAACTGCCGGTACAAGAGTCAAATGATGGAATCGGCCTAATAAAAGAGAGGCAGTAATGAACATCTCAAAAGGAGCATGGATTTCGGACACGATCGACAACATCTTCATTCAACCAACCCTTAAGAAGATTAAAGGAAGATTATCAGCGGGGGTG
>NC_087205.1:21311525-21324025 GCF_015104395.2 Macrobrachium nipponense | reverse complement strand
TATATATACACAAACACACACAAAAAACACACACACACACACACACATTATATATATATATATATATATATATATATATATATATATATATATATATATATATATATACTATATATATGATGAGAGAGAGAGAGAGAGAGAACACATATTGGCGTATTGTATATATATTATATACATATATACATATAAATAAAGGTAGGTAAGCTACGAAGGAAAAATAAACAATGCAGGATCTTTCGACTCAACGTCCTTTACTTAGCAGTTTGTCTGTGGGGTAAAGGACGTTGAGTCGAAAGATCTTGCCGAAAACTCCGTTGTTTTTTATTTTTCCTTCGTGGCTTATACCTTTATTTGCGGATTTATCACGTTTCAAACTTTTGTGATTCAGTTATACATATATACGTACACACACTTAGCCATTATATATATATATATATATATATATATATATATATATAATACATATATATATATATATATACATATATATGCATATATATATACATATATATATATATATATATATATATATATATATATATATATATATATATATATATATAGAAAGAGAGAGAGAGAGAGAGAGAGAGAGAGAGAAAGAGGATTTTTAATGAATGGACTACTAAGTACAAATTATCACGAGAGAGAGAAAAAGAGAAAAAGAGAAGTAGGGTCACACCCTTTGTTTTGGGAGGGGAGGGGGGCGGTCGGCGGCCTACGACACAAGTACGTAAGTACCTGCTCAATGCAATTGACTTTACAGATAACCTTGTCTTCAGTGGTATCCTCACACAATTAATATCCTTCTACATTTCCACTGGGGTTATGTCTATTGTCTACACACCAACCCCAACCGTTCTTCATTATACCATAGAGCAGGGGTTTTCAACCTTTTTCTTTCCATGTACCCTAGCGGGTATTTGCAATGTCAGTCATGTACCTGGTTCACTTTGTGTAAAGTAGAAAAAAAAAACATTCCATTATGCATATTTGCAAGTACTGTACAGAAGTGAATTAAGATCATAACTCCTGACATAACCAATAATATTGAAAACATAAAGAACTCCATAAAAAATAAAGACAATTTTCTTATCATTATTTACCTCTGGCTATGCAGTAAATGCTCAAGGTTATGGTACTGAGCTGCAAAAATAATACATATATCATTATTACAACAGCTGCGAAGGTAGTTCATGAAATGGCTGAAAATGTTTTCATTAACTATCCTAGTTGGCCGAGAAGCAGTTTTTGCTAAAGCACATTGGAGGTCGGAATCTACATTCATTCAATACCCTTGCTGTATAGGGGGGGGGGGGGGGGGGGGTGGGGGGGGGGGGGGGGGGGGGGGGGGGGGGGGGGGGGGGGGGGGGGGGGGGGGGGGGGTGGGGGGGGGGGGGGGGGGGGGGGTTGGTTGCGTACCCCCTGGCAGACCTTCCGCGTACCCCAGGTTGAAAAGCCCTGCCATCTAAGTAATATTATAGTTCCGTGTTGTGTTGGGTGACCTCACTTGGAGCGTTCAGAAATTTGCTTAGTGTACAAGATTCATTGCCCATATCCGCATTCTCCCCCCTAGGAGGTTAGTGCTGTCAATGCCCCTCACGTGGTGCACTGTAAGCATTCCTAAAGGAGGATGCTTGCAGCATCGTTTTGTCTTCTAGCTGCATCCCTTTGTAGCTTGTTACTTTACCTCCTCCATTCGAGCTCTCTCTCTCTCTCTCTCTCTCTCTCTATCTCTCTCTCTATCTCTCTCTTTTTTTTACCCTGAGACCCTTGTACATCATACATTCACTTTCAGGATCTCTTGACCTCGCTGTCCAACCACTCCAACTCCCTCCATCTTTTCGCTGTCTAGAGCATTGACACCCTAAATTTCACAAAATCAAACAAGCTCTTTCAAGTTCTTTGTGAATATTTTCGTTGACGCTGCTTGATACTCTCTCTCTCTCTCTCTCTCTCTCTCTCTCTCTCTCTCTCTCTCTCTCTATATATATATATATATATATATATATATATATATATATATATACATATATATATATGTGTGTGTGTGTGTGTGTGTGTGTAAAAGTGTATAAAAAATCCAAAGGCAAAAATATGTCAGAGGCATTTGAAATAAAACCGACCGTTTTATTTACCCTAAGCTACGTATTAGTTTAATCTTGCATTGTTGGAATATTGATAAATCATAATTGTAGAAATTAAGTCTTTTTATCAATTTTCACATTTTTCTTTCGTTAGATTAGAATATAGTACAATTTAAGGCTAAGGTCAGGCGCTGGCACTGGGACCTATGAGGTCATTCAGCGCCGAAAGGAAATTTTAGAGTAAAAGGATTGAAAGGTGTATCAGGAGGAATCCCGCAAAGCTGCTGCGCTATCAAACAACTGTTAGAAGTGGGTGGTTAGCAAGATGGAAGAAAGAGAATATAAATGGAGGTACAGTAAAAGGATACTAGTTTTTTTTTTGTAATGATTTCCTTCATCTGATAAACGTTCTTTCATCATTATCTTCCGTAATGCAAGATATTAGATTGATTGAGGATGACGTCACTTGTCATATGATGCGCTTGTATTGAGGCTCAGTGGTCTTTTTAAACTACATTAATAATAATATTAATAATTAATAGTAGTAGTAAAGTAGTAGCCATGATTCCCATGACAAAAGTACTGCAGAAGATGGATGCTGGGAACAAACTCAAGAAAGGAGGCAACAGAATTAACCATCTGATGTTCATGGACGACATCAAGCTGTATTGTAAGAGCATCAAGGATATAGATACCCTAATCCAGACTGTGAGGATTGTACCTGGGGACCCTAAGTTGAAGTTTGGCATAGAAAAATGCGCCTTGGTCAACATACAAAAAGGCTAAGTGACAAGTGCAGAAGGGATGAAGCTACTGGATGGGAATAGCATCAAACACGTAGATGAGAAGGATATAAATAACTAGGAATAATAGGAGATGATATAAAAAAGTAAGAGATGAATGACACGATCAGGAAAGAATATATGCAAAGACTTAAGGCGATACTCAAGTCAAAACTTAACACCAGGAACTCGATGAAAGCCATAAACAAAATTATATATATATATATATATATATATATAATATATATATATATTATATATATGTGTATATATATATATATATATATATATATATATATATATATATATATATATATATAAAGGTTTTGGCCGCGGAGGAAAAATTGAAAGGCGAGAGATTCTTTTGATTTTTCCTCCGTGGCAAAAACCTTTATTTATACATAACATAACGTTTTATATATATATATATATAGATATATATATATATATATATATATATATACATATATATATATATGTATATATATATATATATATATATCTAATAAAAGGAGCCCATAAAAACACCAAAATGTAGAGAGAAAAGTACTATATTTCAGAGACTGCTGTCTCTCTCTTCAGGTATATGAATGAGAAAAGTTTACAGAAAAGGTGGTATTTATACCAAGAGATTCGTCCACAAGTAAGCTAATTTAGGTCACCCCCGCTGATAATCTTCCTTTAATCTTCTTAAGCGTTGGTTGAATGAACACTGCGTCGACGATGTCTGATGTCCAATTCCTTTTGAGATGTTCATTACCTGCTTCTCTTTTATTAAGGCCGATTCCATCATTTGACTCTTGTACCGGCAGTTGCTGCTATAAATTACACGTGACATATTCCAGTTTATTCTATGGTTATGTTCATTTATATGATTGAAAATAGCCGAGTTCTGTTGTCCATACCTAACTGACCGTTTGTGTTGTATTAATCTCTGGGGAAGTGATTTACCTGTAAATCCGATGTAAGATTGGTCACAGTCCTGGCATGGGATCTCATATACCCCAGAGTCTTTGGGCGATGTCTTTTGTTGGACGTTAATCAGGGATTTGGCTAAGGTATTTGGGTAGGTAAATGCAAAAGGGTTGGATTCCCAAGGGTGTGAGTTACTCTCTTAATCGTCTCCAGGTGGGGAATTTTTATTTTATTGTTGGGTGTGTCTCTGGTCTTGTCTTTAGGGGGTCGGTAGAAAATTACGTTTGCTTTTTGAATTGCTTTCTCAATATATGGTCAGGATACTTTAAAGATGAAAGTTGCTTGCGAATTAGTTCAAATTCTTTTTCCAGAAAATCTGGGGAACAAATTCGTAAGGCTCTTAGGAATAGGTTGCTGGCTAGACCTATCTTGATAGTATTGTCATGATAGCTAAAGTAGTGAATATATGAAAGTGAGAACGTTTGGTTTTCTGTATATGGTAAATTTGTATTCTGTCGTGTGTCTGATTATTAAAACATCAAGAAAAGGAATTTTGTTGTCTGTTTCCCATTCAACTTTAAATTTGATGCTGGGCACTAATGCGTTTAATTTTGAAGAGTGGAATTCATTAAAATTACCCCACTTATTATCCCAAAATGTTAGTATGTCATCCACGTATCTCATCCACAGCATGTTTTTGGGTTTATTGCATTTATTACTTGTAGTTTCAAAGTATTCCATGTACAGATTGGCTAAAATAGGACTTAAAGGACTACCCATACTACACCCGAATTTTTGCTTGTAGAATGATTCCCCGAATGAAAATACGTTTATTAGATGCACATAATTCAACTAACTTTATTATTTTGTCAAGTGCCAAAGGGAAATGATCTGAATAGGGGGATAATTTTTCCCTTAAAAACTGAAGAACGTCCTGTACTGGTACTTTTGTGAATAGGGAGTCTACGTCAAGGCTTAAAAGTTTTATGTTGTGAAGTGGTATATGTGCTTCTCTGAATTTGTGACAAAAGTCTTCCGAATGTTTGATGTGACTGGGAGAAAAAGTGCCTAGGAGAAAGGAGGCCAGCTAACCATTTAGAAATTTTGTAATTGAAAGCTCCGGCGCATGAAACGATGGGTCTGAATGGAAGATTGTCTTTGTGAGTTTTGGGAAGACCATAAAAGTAGGGTAATTTAGGATTAATTACTTTAAATTTCTCTAATAGTTCAATACTCTTTTTGTCTTGGCCAATTAATCTTACTTTCCGAAAAAATTCTGTGGGAAACGTTCTGGAGGGGATTTTCGTCAGTTTTTCGTAAGTATTTGTGTCGCTAAGGAGCTGGTTGATTTTGTCGAGGTAGAAGTCGTGTCCATTATTACAATTTTGCCGTCTTTGTCGGATCTACTTATTATAACATCTAACTTTTTTAGCGAGTGGATGGCTATCATGAATCTGCGGGGAACAGGATATTTCTTATGAAGGTCAGTTAAAGCATTTAGTAACACTCCTTTTAAACATATCTCTTCACGGCTGTAGTTTTTGTCAGATATGAATTTATCAAAAGCCACTATGAAGTCTAGATGGAATTCTGTTGTTACAGAACACTTTTACCAGTCATTGTCAGCCCATTATGGAATTCAACCGCCTTTCCACGATTCTTCACTCACTTCCAGAAGTCAAGCCAGTTTTCCGCAAGTTTGAAAAAGAACTGAACGAACTACCCGGCTGAAAAACCAAAACACTTTTTGGAAGAGATGCCTCAAAGAACAAGTCCACTTCCAAAATGTACGGATTCGGGAGATGGACTCTGCAATCAAACCCTTCCCTCTATCACACAAGATTTTCCTGGAAGAAAGAATCACCAATGCGAGAAACGACATCTTCGTGCTACGCAGAGTGATATATGGAACTCAATCTAATCTTCGCCTCCTCACTACGGACCACGTATACAGGTATCTGATTTCATTCTGTTCCGACATTGCTGCCTATAATAGCGTGACTCATTCCAACAGACTTTTACGCAAGTTAAATAACCTAATAGATAATAGCGCATGGAATAATCTTGAACAACAAGACAAAGTTTTAAACTTATCCAACACCTCCTTACTGTAAATCAACATTTAGTTTTAAATTTAGGCTTATCCTTTGCCCTAATGCCAGACCGCAAAAACAACCTAGACTTCATAGTGGCTTTTGATAAATTCATATCTGACAAAAACTACAGCCGTGAAGAGATATGTTTAAAAGGAGTGTTACTAAATGCTTTAACTGACCTTCATAAGAAATATCCTGTTCCCCGCAGATTCATGATAGCCATCCACTCGCTAAAAAAGTTAGATGTTATAATAAGTAGATCCGACAAGACGGCAAAATTGTAATAATGGACAAAGACTTCTACCTCGACAAAATCAACCAGCTCCTTAGCGACACAAATACTTACGAAAAACTGACGAAAAATCCCCTCCAGAACTTTCCCACAGAATTTTTTCGGAAAGTAAGATTAATTGGCCAAGACAAAAAGAGTATTGAACTATTAGAGAAATTTAAAGTAATTTATCCTAAATTACCCTACTTTTATGGTCTTCCCAAAACTCACAAAGACAATCTTCCATTCAGACCCATCGTTTCATGCGCCGGAGCTTTCAATTACAAAATTTCTAAATGGTTAGCTGGCCTCCTTTCTCCACCTTTTTTAGGCACTTTTTCTCCCAGTCACATCAAACATTCGGAAGACTTTTGTCACAAATTCAGAGAAGCACATATACCACTTCACAACATAAAACTTTTTAAGCCTTGACGTAGACTCCCTATTCACAAAAGTACCAGTACAGGACGTTCTTCAGTTTTAAGGGAAAAATTATCCCCCTATCAGATCATTTCCCTTTGGCACTTGACAAAATAATAAAGTTAGTTGAATTATGTGCATCTAATAACGTATTTTCATTCGGGGAATCATTCTACAAGCAAAAATTCGGGTGTAGTATGGGTAGTCCTTTAAGTCCTATTTTAGCCAATCTGTACATGGAATACTTTGAAACTACAGTAATAAATGCAATAAAACCCAAAAACATGCTGTGGATGAGATACGTGGATGACATACTAAAATTTTGGGATAATAAGTGGGGTAATTTTAATGAATTCCTCTCAAAATTAAACGCATTAGTGCCCAGCATCAAATTTAAAGTTGAATGGGAAACAGACAACAAAATTCCTTTTCTTGATGTTTTAATAATCAGACACACGACAGAATACAAATTTACCATATACAGAAAACCAACGTTCTCACTTTCATATATTCACTACTTTAGCTATCATGACAATACTATCAAGATAGGTCTAGCCAGCAACCTATTCCTAAGAGCCTTACGAATTTGTTCCCCAGATTTCCTGGAAAAAGAATTTGAACTAATTCGCAAGCAACTTTCATCTTTAAAGTATCCTGACCATATAATTGAGAAAGCAATTCAAAAAGCAAACGTAATTTTTCTACCGACCCCCGAAAGACAAGACCAGAGACACACCCAACAATAAAATAAAAATTCCCCACCTGGAGACGATTAAGAGAGTAACTCACACCCTTGGGAAATCCAACCCTTTTGCATTTACCTACCCAAATACCTTAGCCAAATCCCTGATTAACGTCCAACAAAAGACATCGCCCAAAGACTCTGGGGTATATGAGATCCCATGCCAGGACTGTGACCAATCTTACATCGGATTTACAGGTAAATCACTTCCCCAGAGATTAATACAACACAAACGGTCAGTTAGGTATGGACAACAGAACTCGGCTATTTTCAACCATATAAATGAACATAACCATAGAATAAACTGGAATTTGTCACGTGTAATTTATAGCAGCAACTGCCGGTACAAGAGTAAATGATGGAATCGGCCTTAATAAAAGAGAGGCAGGTAATGAACATCTCAAAAGGAGCATGGATTTCAGATACGATCGACAACGTTTTCATTCAACCAACACTTAAGAAGATTAAAGGAAGATTATCAGCGGATGTGACCTAAATTGGCTTGCCTGTGGATGGACCTCTTGGTATAAATACCACCTTTTCTGTAAACTTTTCTCATTCATCTACCTGAAGAGGGAGACAGCAGTCTCTGAAATATAGTACTTCTTTCTCTCTATATTTTGGTGCTTTTATGGGCTCCTTTTATTAGATATATCATATATATATATATATAATTATATATACTATAGATATATTAGTATATATTATGAGATATATATATAGATTATTATATATAGTGTGGTACACGCGCGACTCCATTCATTCACAAACCTACGTGATCAAGGTCATATAGATAATTATAATCAAAATAGCTATCCTAAGATTAGATATGCTATCACAAGCACTTTGTGGTTGTGAAATTTGACTTGACGTATTCACTTTCACGTCCGTATTGCACAACAATGTGACCATGAATTAATTACCCCAGAAATACTTAAAGGTTTTTCAACTGTGTTCCTGAGACCATTCCTCCTGAATCACAAAGAGGGATTTACCTGATGTTAAAAGCTTAAACCTACAGTTTATATATATATATATATATATATATATATATATATATATACATATATATAATCGAAGTCGTAGAAGGACAGGCATGTCCAAATCAAATGGCTTTATTATGACTGCCGAAGCTTCTGGACAAATCCTATTTTCAAGGCTAAAAATAACATACTATCCTTTTTAGAAGTTTTAGTTTTTAGGAATAATAATAGTTTTAAAACAACAACTTTTAGAAAACACACATTTATGGGTCTAGGATCTAACTTTTACAACCAATGCTTTTTTTTATATTTTAAGTTCAATTCAAACTATCTGATTTCGACATGATTCCGACTTATTCATGACCAGACTTGACGTCGAATCTCTGTTCATGAATATTCCAGCTTGTGAGACTATTGCACTGATTCTTGACAAGTTATTTCCTGATCCTGAGTCCACTTTTAGTCATTTTAACCGCATATTTTTTAAGAACCTTATTGAACTGGCAGTGCTGGACACTACTTTTCTTTATAATAGTGGGTGGATACCCTCATATAATTAGCAATAACATATTTTGGGTGATGGACGGATTCACTCATGGTGAGCATCAATATTTACAGACTTTGCTAGTATCAAAAAGAAGACTTCTCTCATGTGACGTCTTATTATATATTTGCCCATTTACCCAAGGGTTGCTGTTGGTTTTAGTTCTTATCTTTTAAGATAGTTTGTCAGTTATAATTGTAATTTTACAAAGAAATATTAGAAAAGCATGAATAATTCAAAACAGTTACAGTATCTTCGATCTCGGTAAATTTACGTAAATATGTTACGACAAATATACTCAGAATTTGTTACCGATTAAAAAATATGTATAACATGGTAAAATTTACGATTGTCTTGTACATAAGGGATTGTAAATAGTCTTTTTCAACTTCTTGTGGAAGGCAGAGAGAATTTTAAAGAATTTATCTTCTTGCACATTTGCATATCTAACTTATCTTCCTCTTTCCATTGATGTGTTTTTTCCTTAAATTAGTCGACCTTCATATTAGAATTTTAGCCCGGCTCTTCAGAGTTTACAGTAAACTATCTAAACAAGTTAAGGCATGGCCATGTGTGTGTATTATTTATATATATTTCACTCTACTTCGGAATTAATATATTTTCATATATGTCTAACCGAAGGGGAATTTTTTAGTCGATAAGAGATTTGCCAGCTCACGGGCACGAACCATCGACATTTACAAATCCAGGACGTCATGGATTTGAAGGTATCGATGGTTCGTGACCGTGAGAAGGCAAATCTCTTATCGACTAAAAAATTCCCCTTCTGTTAAACATATATGAAAATATATTAATTCCGAGGTAGAGCGAATTAGATTTTAAAGGACATTTGTAGCTCGGTATGTGTATATGAATCACAGTAATGTGATATGACTTATATAGTGCGCACATCACAATCTTGCTGATATACTCATATTCTTACCACCAACCACAACATAAGCCGGAATAGTTCACAGATTATTAGTAGGGGGACAAGTCCTTTCAAATGTCAGAGCTGTTAGCAGAACAGCAAATGCAAGAATCTGTCACAAAAGTCGTCGAAACCAGAGAATATCGACCATATCTTTCTTGGATCCTATTTTAATAGACATTGAACACCTCTTATATTCAGGGCTCATCTGGAACCAAATAGACTCTATGTCCTGTAATTGCCTGAAATACCCTGGTATTAAAAGAGCTCTTGTGCACTGTCAAAACCATTAGTCTATTGTTCGAAAAGGGGTGGAGGCGCGAAGATATCCTAAATATAACAAATTTCCGTTCTCTCATTGTTTGGATCATAACGAATTGTTCCTGCCTTGTACATACTTGTTGTTTGTAGTTTTAACACACACATGTATACATACCAAAGATACTATAGAGTACACTATATGTATAAATATATATATGTGTGCGTGTGTGTATACACATATCTAGACATTAACATATAACGATTCTTCCTGCTTTGTTTCTGTATGTAGATTTAATATATATATATATATATATATATATATATATATATATATATATATATATATATATATATATATATGACAGAAACTAATTAGGGAAAAAGTTCATTTTATATATATACGCATATATATATATATATATATATATATATATATATATATATAATGTATTTTCCTGCTGTTTCTATTCTACTATAAATTATCATGAAGAATTCCTGTGCATAAGATAGGGATTAGATAAACGTACCTGTGAAAAGAGTCACAAATCTGATGAATGGGCGAGATGACCTCAATAAATCTTCAAAGGAAAATAACACTGGTATCAAGTACTTACTGCGTTTTGAAAGGCTCCAAACCCATGAAACTGCTGTTACATTTATCTATTTAATTATTAGGTGATTTATCTGTTTTTCTAATAACTGAACTCTTTCTGCATTTCCCTTTACCTTATGTTACTTATATCGAATGAGCACCACATTTTTTGGAAACTTAGATTTCAAGTCAATGATCCCTGCGATGGGCTTGTTCCATATGAATAGGCTTCGTCCTCTGATATATAATAATAATAATAATAATAATAATAATAATAATAATAATAATAATAATAATAATAATAATAATAATAATAATAATAATAATAATAATAATAACAATTCTCCTGTTGAGATTTTTGGTGGCTGTTAGTTTTACCTCCCCATGAAATTTCACATATGTATGTACGGCAATTTTTAACATTTTCGTGTTTTAAAAGTAGAATTCAGCCTTATAAAATGTTGGTAATTTACGTTTCTCCCAATATTTGGTGTGAAAGGTTCCAATTAACGATAAGATGTGAAAAAAATTGAGAAGTCTTTATGGAAAGTTGTGTATCCGGAGCTCATTTCAAGACGTTGATATAGTACTATATAATTTTGGCCTTATGAATAATTTTCTTTTTTCTTTTTTTCTAATCTCGCCTCGGCTGCATTATTAACGAACATAGAATCTGTTTTGTGGAGAAATTTAGGTAATCAAATGAGCTTTCAACATCACTAAGCTCTAATATGAATCATAGCGATGTTATTAAAAAATGTTACATTAAACCAATAGTCAATCTGTCTTTGGTCATTTTCTCCTGAGAGAGAGAGAGAGAGAGAGAGAGAGAGAGAGAGAGAGAGAGAGAGAGAGAGAACCGCGCTTTTTGAGCGCATGTGAAGATTTTCAATTACGTTACATTGACTAATTCAGAGTGCAATTTGAGCTTTACCTGTAACTGGGCTAAAGTTCTCCACATCTTGCAATTCTGTTCAATCCCGAGAAAATCGGTGAAAAATATTGAGCAACTGCCGATATTTCATCACTTTAACAACTAGACCTATTCCTTCCAGATCCGTAGAACGGTCAGAGAAGAACGGGACTAAATTCACTACTTTCCTGATTATGGAACAAGCAATGCAAACTAATTGATTACCACTAATGAACGCTGTAATAGGTCCTCGAACGATCTCTTCTTTAGCAGTACCTGAGAGACACCTTAGCTGTTTGCTGGCCAAGTTCATACTGAGCCTTGTTCCTACTGAGTGAGTCATCTGCCGTGTGTCATCACAATGCACGAACAATTGATCTCATATATCGCAATCTATTCGGTATTATATTCAATCCTCATCCACGCGAATATTTTTAATGCTCCAAACCGAGGAGGCGGTAGCCATGCTCTGCCCAAAGTTGTTTTGTCACGGAGAAGGATTCCAAAGGTCATCCATCGGTTGCCATTTGTTATAGAAAGGAACTCAAAAGTACATCCATGAGGATGCCTCGGCCGCTCTTCTTGATTCTCTAAACTGAAGGTATCTTGATATCTCTATCTGACTTTCACGAGTTATAGAAAATCTTTCTCTCACCCACCCCGCCCCCTCCAACCCTCAATTATGCCATAATATTCCCGGAAATAATATTAAAAACTACGCCAAAAATCCAGATTCAGCTCATTTCGCCGGCGTGTTTTCCTTTAAGACCTTGGTCGCCTCTCGCTAGTTACTGGTGTGTTTCCACTCGGGTGTTTGTAACGCTGTCACCAAGTTGCACTACTTCCTCTCAGTTTGATTTTGCAGTGATTGGTTCTCTTCCGATGCCTAATTTTTCTGGCTCTGAAGAATAAAATTTTCGTTGTAAAGTCATATTTGTATTAAAAACAAAAACAAAAAAAGTCAGT